>NC_068359.1:60180677-60380677 GCF_020536995.1 Dreissena polymorpha
GAATTTCAAATGCGTAAAATGTTCTTATTCGCATATTTCAGTATTTTTCAATACTCGTTTCTTTTTATTCTTTCTTAAAATGAGTCGCGCTCTGTGAACAAAAAGGAGTTTAATGCATGTGCGTTTAATGTCATCCCAGATTAGCATGTGCATTCCGCAGTTGCCGAAGTTAACTAATTATAATATTATTATCAACTTTTAAAGCTTTAAAACATTGTAGGAGTGTTAGTTTAAAAGCAGTTAATGTCAAACCAGTCCGCATTCTAAATGTGGGATACATCGTTTAAACTAAGTTTCAAATTTAGTTGTTTTTTTAAACCTCGGAATGCTACTTCATGCCCAATCGTTGTTAATTTATTTTAGTAATATATTAACAGATTCCCTATTCCGTATAACAATTTTATCATTATTTGTTTAATTATTCAGCTCCTCTAGTCAAACGATAATAACTCTTCTTACCTTATCATGTTTATCTAAATTACATTAATTGTCATGTTATCAACACTCAACTTCGAAGTAAAAGTATATTTCGCATGAAGGGTAGAAGTAATTGGTGTGTGATCGCAGTGCACATCTAGATCATGAATTGCAAAGCTGCTGATGCGCGAAAAACATCATTCTTTAGTGAGAAGATAATCAACAACAGGCGACGATTGTTGTGATATAAATGCCAAATGCTCAGTTTATCGCAAATAACCATTTAACTAAGAATGTGTATAATGGTTGATTTAATCGGAATGTCATTCATGAAATTGAAATGCTTGATTGGACCGAATTTTCTGATCATGCTGGGCTTTATTTTAGTTTTCTTACAGAAAAAAGTATTAACATACAAAACAATAAAACTGAAACAAAACAACAAGTTGTTAAAATAATATTTGATAATGACAAATCACAAGAATTAATGTATTGAGAGAAGAAAATATAGAAGTATTAAATCCAATTTTTACTGAAAACAATGTCAATAATCAAATTAAAATTCTAACTCAATATTTACACGAAAATAGCGTTCAGATATTTGAAAAAGTATTTACAATTAATAACAATAAAAAATCACATAAAAAAGCACCAGAATGGTTTGATAATAATTGTAGAACTGCAAAATGCAATTTCCATAACGCAAAAATAACTTTAATAAGAATAAGTCCAACTCAAGCAGACAACAATTTGTACATTATAGAACAAAATATAACGCTATTCGAAGAAAAGGAAAATATAGACATAAGATGAATGAAAGCACGCGGTTATATAACATTGCAAAAAACACAACCAAAAACTTTTTGAAAAACACTTAAAAAATGCTATAAACTGTATAATAAAATTACAGATCAAGCGCACATAAACGAAATGTTTAATCATTTTAAGGACTTAATCGGAAACGTTCCATGTGAAAGTATAGATAACGAAATAAATGCACAGAATTTAAATAGGCCACAAACCGAAAATGACCAATTTCAGAGTCGAAAAATCAGGCAGTGCTCAAACAAAATAATGGCAAATCTAGTGGACCTGATAATATTTAAGCTGAAAAAATTAAAACAGCATATAATTCTATTAAACCGTACCTCACAACTATTTTCAACAACAGTTTTGATACTGCACAATATCCTGAGAGCTGGGGAAAAGATTACATCACACCAATATTTAAAGCCGGAGACCCGAGCGATGCAAAACATTATCACGGAATAACATTGCATAATATCTTATCAAAGATATATTCTCAGATTCTTTTTAACAGACTGACCAAATGGTGTGATGAAAAAATTATATCTGACTTCCTATGTGGTTACCAAAAAGGAAAGAGCACAGTCGACTGTATCTTCATATTAAACAGTATAGTCAGCAAAATCTTAAACTCTGGTCAAAAATTATATTGCATTTTTAATGATTATGCTAAATGTTATGACAGTATTAATCGTTCATTGCTATGGCAAAAGCTAATTAATGCACACATAAGCTCTAAAATAGTCTCTGCACTCAAAGCCATGTATCCATCAGTAAAATCAGCCGTCAGGCTAAACAATAGCATATCCGAATACATCAATTCATACTGTAAAACAAGGCGACCCGTGCTCAAGCATTCTATTCATGATGTTCGTCAATGACATTATTGAACATTTTAATTCTTATATTGAAGGAATCATTTCGATTAACGATATAAAAATCATGTTATTGTCTTATGCCGATGATCAAGTCCTATTTTCGACTTCACCCAAATCAGCCCAACTAATGTTAAATGACATTGAAAACTATTGTAATAGATATACAATGAAAATCAATATTAGCAAAACAAAAGTTGTCATTTTTTTAAAAGTAACCGACAAACAAATTTTAACTTTACCCTATATGGTGAAACATTAGAAATCGTCATATCATTCAGATACTTATTTAAAAACTGAAACTGGTATAAAACGATAAAATCAATAGCAGAACACGGTAATAGAGCGTTTCATCGACTCATATCTGTTGTAAACCAATATGAGTTTCCAACTAAAGGAAAAATAAATCCTTTTGATAAATAATGGACCCCGGTTCTTCACTATCTGCTGAAATCTGGGGACAAGATTCTGGAAAAGAATTAGAGATTATTCATACAGAGTTTTTAAGGAAAATTGTATGTGTCATGAAATCAACACATTAATCAGCACTGTATGGAATTAGGACGATACCCCTTATCTGTCATTCAAAAATTACATATATTTAAATATTGGTTTAAAATAATATCATGTACAAATGATAGCCTTATAAAAATAGCATATACATTACTATTTAACGACGCTAATCTAAACATAACGTACACCCAAAGAAATTAAGCTTATCAAATCAGATCATTACTAGAGCCGCTAGGTTTAAGTTATGTTTGGACTGAACAAGAAACCCTAACAGAAAAATCTGAACAGACACACACTTACAATCTAATTAAACACCGTTTATTTGATCATTACAAACAGCATTGGTACAGTGAAATCAATAATTCGTCAAGACTAAATACATATTGTCGCTCTTAGAATACGTTTAATACAGAACAATGTCTTGACATAATTACAACGAAAAAAAATTAAATAGCACTAACTCAATTTCGCCTATCATCACACAGATTAGAAATAGAACGAGGTCGATACCACAACATTGCTCGGGATAACAGAAAATTTAAATTTTGTAATCTCAATGTCGTAGAAAGCGAATATCATTTCTTATTAATATACCAAATATACAAAGATATCAGAAAAACATATTTAAAGTCATACTATCAAGCATGGCCAACATTAAATAAGTTCGATATGTTAATGATAACACAAAATAAACAAGAAATAATTAATCTTTCGAAATATATATATAATGCAAATTGTTTAAGGAACAATTTAAACACAAACTAATTCATCCAAAGTATACTATTTATCTCAGAATTAGATCTAAAACGGTATATTCTTTATCTCATTATTTTTATTTGTAATTGTCGTTATCAATTATAAATGGAAATATTATATGTTATAAATCAGTCAAATCTTTGTTATTCTTTATCTCATTATTTTTATAAGAAACTATTACTATTGATGTTAAAATTAAAGAAATATATAATATGTTATGAATCAGTCAAATCATTGTTAACTTCTACCATTACTTAATTTTAACAATTATTATCATCCATGTCATCACACTTGTGTATTTTTGCATTTGGCCTAGAAGCAATTGTAATGCTTAATAGCTAATAAATGCTGTTGTTGTTGTTGTTGTTGTTGATTGACGAAGTTGAATAAATGAAATGCCATGACAATTCACAGATATATCAGACGAGTCACGACACAGCAGTGAATGGTGATCATAATTAACCCTTTCAGTGCGGGAACCGAATATTGAAGGCCTTTGCAAACAGTTTGGATCCAAATGAGACGCCACAAAACGTGGCGTCTCATCTGGATCCAAACTGTTTGCTATTCTGATAGTATTCTTTGGAAAAAAATCGAAGAAAATGCTAATTTTAGAAATTCTGCAGACGACATTTTAGCAGACGACAAATTTCCCAGCATGCAAAGGGTTAATATTATAAGTAAAATCTGACACTCGTATGTAAGTCTACATTAATCAGCGTATCCCTATTCATGTGAGAGGTATGATAGCATTGGACGACGTAGCACCAAGTATAGCGACATAATTCAGGAAGGGTCATTTTGTTGTAAAAAAATTCAACACGCGTTTTCTGAAATAGCTATCGTCCATGCTCATGGGCAAAACAACAAATTAGTGAAGGGAGAAGGTGGGGTTATCGGGCTTACAGAGAATGCATTTCAACTTCTACGATGGATGGTATGTGGTCCAGAAATGGCTCGTGTGGTCAATGAGTTTGAGATTTCACAAGAACATCAAGCAAGAACAAACAAAAGGGCCGAACATAAAACACCGTGAGCAAGTAGAAAGTAAAAAAAAATTGTTATTTAATTAAGTCCGAGCGATGACAAATACTTTTGAGGAAATGTGTAATCCATTCTTTGAAGAATGTGAGGATCTTTAAGTCCTAGGCCCGCGTGACATTGCTGATCTGAAGGTTGCAAATACAATATGAAATATTGAACAGATTGGGAAGAATCAATACAATGAATATATACGGGACCGATTAGACAATCGAACTAAACCTTTTTCTGATCCCATAAAACAAAACAAATTACATCTATTCAGTCGTCAATAATCCAAGGTTGTCGCAAAGAATAAACAGCAAATATGTTCACTGAAACAAAATTGTTCGTTATTTTCTCAGTTGTATGTCTCTTGTCAGGTTCGTGACGGTAATCTTGACGAATTCTTTCATCATGAGAATCAAGCGTATCCACCTTCTCTTTCACAATTCGGACAGTTGAGACTCGTTTCAAAGTCAGATTTGTTAGTGCCTCTAGAGAAGATCATCACATCGCAAACTGAATGTCCTGAGATAGAAGACTTTATCTTAGACGGAGCTGTAATTGTCAATATGCCGAAGCCAAGGTTCTGCAAGACGTTCGAAGATTATGCCAAAAAACGTTTTTCTACCTTAAATTGACAACTAATTAAAGACGGGTAGCAGAGTTGATGTTGTATTAGAAGAATATCGCGAAGACAGTTTGAAAGCTTCAACTCGTGGCAAGCGTTGAAAAGGAATAATAAGACGTGTTCATGCACATTCAGCCATTCCAGGAAACCGGGAATCCTTTCTACGTATTGACTACAATAAGACGGAGTTATTTACCTATCTAGCAGACCAGTTATCGACATTTAAAGCAACCGATGACAAGATAGTGGTCTCGACACTCAGAATGGAAGTTGTATGCAATTGCCCAAGCAAGGATACAAGTCAAATATCACCGTGTAACAATGGAGAGGCAGACACGCGCATTATGTTACACGTTAAGGATGCAATACAAACTGGTATGCGTCAAATAATGATCAGAACCGTAGATACTGATGTTGTTGTCATTGCAATATCGACTGTGCATAAACTGAACAGACTTACCTTGTGGATAGCATTTGGAGTCGAAAAAAATTTAAGATACATACCAATTCATTAAATCGCTGCCAATTTGGGACCTTCCAAGTCCAGTGCACTTCTTTTCTTCCATGCCTTTAGCGGCTGTGACCAAGTGTCATCCTTTTCTAATCGTGGAAAGAAGACTGCATGGGAAACATGGTCTGTCTTTGATGAAGTTACTAAAGATTTTGAAACATTGTGTGATAAGCCAGATATCGATAGCACCAATGAATGTACTTCAAACATTGAACGTTTTGTTGTGTTGTTGTATGACAGGAGTAGTGAATGCATAACCGTAGATGAGGCAAGAAAATATCTTTTTACTCGAAAAGGGCGTGCAATCGATATTATCCCACCAAGCTCTGCCGCATAACACCAACACATCAAGAGAGCGGCTTACCAGGCAGGATTTTGCTGGGGACAGTCACTTAACAAACAACAAGAGCCCCAACCACCTAGCTCCTGGGGTTGGAAGCGCAACAAAGATGGAATATGGGAACCTTTCTGGACAACCTTACAGCAAACTTCCGAGTCTTGTGCTGAACTTATCAGATGTGGATGCAAAAGTGAAAATGGCTGCCGAGGACATTGCAAGTGTGTTGAAGCAGCTTTGAGCTGCACAGCTCTATGTAAATGTAGAAAGTAAATGAATATATTTCTTCTGTAAATCACATAATATTTCATATAGCGCCAATATTAGCGGCATCTAAGTGCTGAATTCAATGTAGTTACATAATTTGATTTAAATCAAGACTCATACTTCAAAGTATATGTAATGATCAAAATAATCAACCTTATACGAAATTTCAAACTACAAGGGTGAAACATGAAAACAAGCTCATATTTATTGTAACATTTAAATGAAAGTGTATTATTAAACGAGACGAAAGATCAAGATTTACACAGAAAATAAACAATATCAAGGTTTTTAGAAATGCTATTGATGAATTCAGAACATTAAACATTAACAAAACGCCACATGTATACTATACTAATGTGTTATACATATACTTAACATGAATGAAATGTAACAGCAGCATGCATGTAACGTTCAGCGTATCTTATCAGCGCTTTAATTAGCATATTATGGCATTGACATTGATTACGATATGATTTTATAATAATAGTCATCATTCACAACAAAAATGGCTGATATTAACGGATAAACCTTATTATAGCTTCATATATGAAATACATAGTTCCTACGTTTCAAATATGAAGCAAATAAATACTTTGATAATCTCCAAGGAAAAAACTGGTTATTAGATTGGCGAATGCGGGCGGGCTTGCGGGCGGGCGGAACAAGCTTGTCCGGGCCATAACTATGTCGTTCATTGTCAGATTTTAAAATCATTTGGCACATTTGTTCACCATCATGGGACGGTGTGTCGCACGAAAGAATCACGTCAATATCTCCAATGTCAAGGTCGCCACGACTAAAACTAGATTTTTTTTAAAAACAAACTTACAAAGGGGGTTAATTTTGATTGTTCATTTCAAACGTTCAGTTTGAGTTTTCTCCCTTTATCAGATTGTTGCGACTTTAACAGAAGGGTAGGTTACATTTTATCCCGTATGATTGAGTTAATAATTTATTGGATGACCCTTATTATGCTGCTAATAGTACACCCATACGGGCCCGGTCGATAATGTTCTTAATAGCCACGGCTTTAAATTGATAGATATTTGCAAGTGTCCCTACGTATTTTGAATGGTCGTACATGTAATACTAGTGACTTCACGTTTCGTTCAAATAACAGTTGTTCTGTAACCGATTTTATTTTAATGAATGAACATAACTTTTAATTGATCAATGATTTTACTATTAAACCATTCAATGAATTGAGTGACCACGAACCGTTGCGTTTTTTATAAATATGCCCACAAACTGTTCAGAACTATACCCCACAGTACTAAATTAAATCCAGTCGGAACGATGAAAACACTGAGCGCTTCTGTTCCGGCATTATTGGTTGTGTCCGCGTTTAAATAATATGTTCCAAAGTATTGATCTTTTTGGTAGGGACTCTCTTATTAAAACTATAGAAGTTTTTTTCCGAAATTATTCTATCCGTGGCTAATCCGTCGTTTTCCATGTGCTATTTTGTAAATAATAAGCCTTTTTCCTTAAGAGAAGTGTCTTAACCCATGTATGCCTAGTGGACTCTCCCAACCTTCTAAATTGGATCAATTTATTTTCACAATTAGGGATGTCTAGTATATTTATTTCTTTATTTAAAATAGTTCTTACAAAAATTCCTTTAAGCAAATAGCGCAGACCTTGATGAGACCGCATCATGCGGCGTCTCATCTGTGTCTACGCTGTTTGCCAAGGCTTTTTTTCTAGACGCTAGACTTCCACGGAGCATACAATATAGACCACGTTCTGGAACACCAGGCTCTATGCATGTGTGTAAAGTTTAGTTTTCCAGTCTCTTTTTCCTTAAGGAAAGGCAGATATGGCCCGATTTTTGTGTGCGTGAGTCAACGAACATAACTTACAGATGAAGTTCAAATTTCGTTCCGGTCCATTGATTTTTAATTTAATGGCCCTGGGACATCTGATAGTTCTTTAAAATAATAATTTTCCTTTTTTCGGAAACGCTTGGAGATACAGACATTATTTTTGGTGTGTGAGTCTACCTACGTGACTTACAGTATTAGTTTGAGTTTCGTTCCGGTCCTTTTTTTTTTGGGGGGGGGGGGAGACGGGTGATGCTCCCCAAGGTTTTTTGTCACAATATTACACTATATATTCAGATAAAAGGAATTGTCTTGAGGGCACAGTAGATGGGGGGACACAATTTTTTTTTATAAAATTTCAAAGGGCTATAACTCTAACAAGGGCTGTTTGTAAAACATGCGTGCCCCCCTATATGGGCTATAAGTTGTAGTAGCAGCCATTGTGTGAATACGTTTTTTGTCACTGTGAATGGTGGTGGTGGTGGTGGTGGTGGTAGCAGAAGAAATAGTAGTAGAAGTAGTAGTAGTAGTAGTAGTAGTAGTAGTAGTAGTAGTAGTAGTAGTAGTAGTAGTAGTAGTAGTAGTAGTAGTAGTAGTAGTAGTAGTAGTAGTAGTAGTAGTAGTAGTAGTAGTAGTAGTAGTAGTAGTAGTAGTAGTAGTAGTAGTAGTAGTAGTAGTAGTAGTAGTCGTAGTAGTAGTAGTAGTCGTAGTAGTCGTAGTAGTAGTCGTAGTCGTAGCGTAGTAGTAGTAGTCGTAGTAGTAGTAGTAGTCGTAGTAGTCGTAGTAGTAGTCGTAGTAGTAGTAGTAGTCGTAGTAGTAGTAGTAGTAGTAGTCGTAGTAGTAGTCGTCGTAGTCGTAGTCGTCGTAGTAGTAGTAGTAGTAGTAGTAGTAGTCGTAGTCGTAGTAGTAGTCTCGTCGTCGTCGTCGTAGTAGTAGTAGTCGTCGTAGTCGTCGTCGTAGTAGTCGTCGTAGTAGTCGTCGTCGTCGTCGTCGTAGTAGTCGTCGTCGTCGTCGTCGTAGTCGTAGTCGTCGTAGTAGTAGTAGTCGTAGTAGTAGTCGTCGTCGTCGTCGTCGTCGTAGTCGTCGGTCGTCGGTCGTCGTAGTCGTCGTCGTCGCGTCGTCGTCGTCGTAGTAGTCGTCGTAGTCGTAGTAGTAGCCGTAGAAGTAGTCGTCGTCGTAGTAGTAGTCCTAGTAGTAGAAGTAGTAGTAGTAATAGCAGCAGCAGCAGTAGTAGTAGTAGTAGTAGTAGTAGTAGTAGTAGTATGCATTACCAAAATGCTGTTAGCCTTACATTTGGTAAAATTTAAATATATTACAAGGGAGGCAAATCTGTAACAATAAATTTTAACTTATTGCATTTGTTTCCCCTGTAGTGTATTTCCTCCCCTGTCCTGCTTATATTTATGTTAATCAACAAAATTAAACATTAACACAATATTTAATATACAAAATATACAAAAAATCTCATATTCTGATATTTCTACCGATCCACTGTATTTTACTAAAAGGATGATGTTTCATCGGACTGATAATTATAGATTTAGGATTACAGACCAGTTGCTTCAGTAATATTGTTCAGAGTGTGCCCTGTTGACCGCGTATGCATAAGTTGAATTATCATTCAAAAACCATTTTACTATTTCGAGTCACCGTTACCTTGACCTTTGACCTCAAAATCAATAGGGGTCATCACAGGTGGTTAGCGTGTGGCTATGATATTAATTAGTGAAAACATCATTTTGAATGATAAATAATCATATTATAACGAAAAATTAACTTTTCTGAAAAAAAAATTTCACTATCAAATATATATATAACAAGGTATGCAACTCAAAATCACCCCAAAACGGGGTGCATCGCTTTGAACAGCCATATCTTCATCAATTGTGCAGCGATTTTCACGATCTCGGTCTTATTCAACGCAGAAATGAATTTCCTTTCTGGAAATGTATATGTCTTGCAATATTTTTACAAATGCTGGGTCATCTTTTAAGAAATAACACGATACACAACACGCATGACCCAGTTGACAGTGATCATGTATTCTTTATGAATGAAATCTCCAGTCGTAAAGACACACCTCCGCATTGGACCAATGAAATCACTCGTATGTTTAAAATGTCAGTTAGTTGAAATGTATGTAAACAAAGGTTTCAAACGGCGCTGGACAGTTAGTCTTGATGCAGAATGTAACGACAAGAACGGTAATAATGTTTTTTCATACGTTTTATTGAATTATGGTATCGAACTACATGAACTTTGTAGGGAAGTTGCCCTTTACTCCGTGAAGATTTCAGTCTTAAAGACAGCATGATCACTGTCAACTGGGTCATGCGTGTTGTGTATCGTGTTATTTCTTAAAAGTTGACCCAGCATTTGTAAAAATATTGCAAGACATATACATTTCCAGAAAGGAAATTCATTTCTGCGTTGAATAAGACCGAGATCGTGAAAATCGCTGCACAATTGATGAAGATATGGCTGTTCAAAGCGATGCACCCCGTTTTGGGGTGATTTTGAGTTGCATACCTTGTTATATATATATTTGATAGTGAAATATTTTTTTTTTCAGAAAAGTTAATTTTTCGTTATAATATGATTATTTATCATTCAAAATGATGTTTTCACTAATTAATATCATAGCCACACGCTAACCACCTGTGGGGGTCATCTGCGAGTCATGATCAATGTACCTATAAAGTTTCATGATCCTAGGCCCAAGTGTTCTTGAGTTATCATCCGGAAACCACCTGGTGGACGGACGTACCGACACCTGGTGGACGTACCGACCTACCGACATGAGCAAAGCAATATACCCCCTCTTCTTGGAAGGGGGGCATAAAAATCATCCAACCAGAACCCGCTGATAATATGCACTTCTCCCATAAAGTTTCATTTAATTCCGGCCATTAGTTTCTGAGAAATTGCCCGGTTATTAGTTGCTGAGAAAAAGCCCGGACAAAAATTGTGCACGGACAGACAAAGCGGCGACTATATGCTCCCCTCAAAATTTTTTGGGGGGAGCATAAAAAAGTCGAATAAAATACTCATTTTAGAAATTCAGCAGACGACAAATTTACCAGCATGCAAAGGGTTAAATCCAGTTTTATCAGAACGAGGCTAATATGACGTGAACCTGTGCTGTCTGAGAAATCAGTTCCTGTCTCCTGTTAAGATTCCTTTTTTTAATTTACCAAGACTGTTCTAAGGAAAACCATGTTCTTAGGAAAACCATGTTCTAAGGAAAACCATGTTCTAAGGAAAACCAGTCATTTTGCAATTTAAATTATAAATATTACCTTGACCTTTGACATACATGCCATAATTTTTTAGGCCCAAAGCGGGACATTCCATAAAAAATTGTCGGGACATTTGACCCAAAAGCGGGACACCTAAAACGATATATCATTCCACCTTTACTGTAGTCAGTATAGTACTAACAAATACTCTTGATACATTTATTCAAGACATAAAACATCTGATATGAAGCATGGAGTCTAAAACATAATAAAAGTTTTATAAAATAAGACAATAGCAAACAACGAGGATAATATTCATCTTTTTAGAGTACAAAATCTAGAACATTACGACAACAATACTCATTATATTAATTTCAGTGGCAAACATTAACGCAGGGGAGGCTATCCAGTACACTGAAAGTACGGGTTACAGCATTCTATACATAGATGGTGACGTCAGTAAAGACCGGTGTGACACAATGCGGGTTACAGTAAACTATCTACCGAACAGTTACATCAGTTAACACACGGAATGCGCGGCCGTACACATTTCAGAGGTAGGTTTTTGGTGGAAGCAAACCGTCTTTGTGTTCATTTTAACTCTCAACAACGCCTCAACCGTTTTTACACCAACAAAAACAAAAGGACAAAAGAAGTGTATGGATGCTTTACTCGAATTATTTTTCTCTAATGTTAATAATCAGTGTGTGTGTGTTTCAGAGTTTATTTACAGGTCCTACTGGCCTCTTCACGAGGTTACGGTAGCCCGACCTGCCCCTGTGACCTCTCAGGAGAAAAAGGTTAATTTTAGAGTCAAAGTAGGTCAAATTTACCCCGGTTTCCCGGGTATTCGCCAAATACTTTAATTTTTAAAAGAGTTTGTTGCACGTTGGCCAATGAGACCTTAATGTGCTAGCTACCTAAAGGTGGTGATGAGGAGCGGATCCCGCCGAGTGTCCCGCACATTACTAATGTACAAGACACTCAACGCGACCCACAACCCAACACCACCCGGTACATAGGACCCGGGACACACACACGTATCGCTCTCACACCCCCACTCATTACGGGTGGCGCGTATGAGAGCGCCACGCCCGTGTGTTCCGGGTTCCTTGGTGGTGATGTGTATGGTTGTGTATAGTGTGTGGTATGTGATTGTTGTGCATTTGTCTGGAGCGGAAGAGGAGGTGTCTGTCAGTAATTTACGGTCGTCGGTCAGTCGTGAAGGGTTGTATATTGTTGCAGTTCCCAGATCGCAGAACCCGCCGCCCCGCACAAGCGCACCCACGCCGAGCGAGCCCGAGCCCCCCCCCCCCTCGCGCCCGCATACTGCCCCGGCCCGAGCACCCAACCGCTGAAGACCCCCGAGACAAGCACCCTCATCCACCCACTTGCTGCGCGCGACAACAAATCAGTCGAGAACCAACCATGGAGCCATCCAAAGCCCTATCCAGAGTCACCATCGTTCCTTCCCACCCGCCTGCCAAACATCCAGACCGTGTATCAAGCTGGGATGTATTAATTTTGCTGTTATGTTGTATTTGCTTTTATAATAGGATAGGTAAAGTAAATAAATGATCTAAAAACTCCGTTGATATATCATCTGATTTATTTATGTTTGATGTTAATTTGAAAACTCATGGTATTATAGATTATGTCCTGTGTTCTAGCTTTCATTTACCCAAGTGTGGTTGTTGTGCTCTCCGCCCCATGAGAGGTGTTAGTGGGGGTTCGAGCAGGATACAGGAAACGCCCCGATTCCAGAGGCGCCCCTGGTTCTTTTAAGTGCCCGGTGTATAGCACCGATACACTGCACCCCCGTTTAACGTCCCTCGCGGAGGACATATTAGTACATAGTGTTAGTATTGGTGTTTATATACATGTGTAGTTCTGCTGTTTTGTGCCATAGCTTGCGGTAACGTGGGCTCTCTCTGTTGTTATTTGGTATGTAGTTTGGATGTTATTGCGTAGGGTAGGCTAGTTTTTGAAAGATCATGTATACGATGATAGAAGAAGGGGACTATGTATGTTTGATTGGGCCGAGATGACTAGTTCGTTGGGGGCAGACAATCTTTTTGTAAATTCTTTCTTATTGATGTGTTAAGTGTCTTGTGAGACTGTGGTGTTGTAAGGGCCAGACTAGTTTTGATAGGTCATTTATTTGATGAAAGAAGAGAGGGGCTGAGTTTGAGTAAATTTGGTATTAGGGAGAGCGCACACGTTAGTGTTTCTGGTTATACAAGCAAAGACAGCATTCCTATGTGTTTGTGTAATATGCCAGGTTTAGTATTGTGGTCTGGTCTAGGGCATGTCGAGCTAAGGGCTCGAGCCGGCTACATAGGAGCATGTAAAGGTTAGTGTACCAATGACCTGTAAACAGTAATTCTTTTCAGTATTTTTCAAGAGGGACGGCATGTAGCGTCTCTCGCTGAGGACATACTAGTATATAGTGTTAGTACATAAAATTTTCTGCTGCCTTGTGTCATATTTTATAGTAGCTTGGGCACTCTCTGTTGCTATTTTGGGTAATGGTTGTATGTTGATGTGAGGGTCAGACTAGATTATTGACAGATCATGTACTTGATGATAGAAGAGATGGACTGAGTGTGTGATTGGACCAAGATGACTATTTTGTTTTGTGGGCTTTGACAATTTCGAGATTTTCTTTCTTCTTTCTGAGGTGATTGCCTGTGGCACTGTGGTGTTGTGAGGGCCAGACTTTGTTTTTGATAGATCATTTATTTTATGATAGAAGAGATGGGCTGTGGTTATGGTAGTTTGGTATTAGGAGAGTGAGCGCTTTACTGGTTCGGGTTATGTATGATATCAGAGGCAGCAGTTCTATGTGTTATTGTGGCTATTTCAATGGTTAGTAAGTAAATGGGCTGCAATGAGTTATTCTATCTATACACTGAGAAACAAATATACTAATTATCATCACTTTTCTTTTTTTGGTAATCTTGGGTGGGTCGTGTCGACAGAGCCGCAGTGCGCAGAGGGGGCGCCTCACCACCCCAGCCGACACGCTCCATCCAACATTTTTTTATTTTTTTTTTAAATATAATGCATATATAAAATGGTTGAGATATCTACATCTAGAGGGGTTGCACTGAAGGTTTCTCTATTGAGTTACCTGAGTACGCACTTGATGCGGCTTCCGTCTCTGTGCGGAAGTGTAGTGTCTGCGTGCTTACCCCACTACCGTTGTCGTCGGCTGCTGCGTGCTGGGTGCAGCGTCAAAAATTTTAAAATAATGAGGACCAGCACAGGGGAGGAGGGTCTCGCGGAACCCGGATACTGTTAGCCCGATGTTTTGGTTTACTGGGGAGGGCGGGATTTTAGGTTTGTCCATATCGTTACATAGTGGTTACAGATGTTCGTTTTTATTTTTATTAAGCGTACCTATCCGTCATTGATTCTGATAGCGTGCCCTTAGGGTTAAATTGCGTTTATGTTGTACGTTCGCGGTTGTTATCGAGACAGGCGGCCGATACATTTCATGATTTGGTTGACAGTTAAATTCGGTATCGTAAACCCTTCCGTCGTTTTAGTAAGAGAGTGTTGTTGATGTTTTACCGGTTTATAATGTGTAGCTTGTCAGCCCTTGCCCGTTCGTGGCGTCGTCACAGGGCACAGACCAGGGGGCCCCACTGACACACAGGTGTGACCCGTTGGCTATGCCCTGCGACGAATAACTATAGGTCGGTTGTCATATCCGCGTTATGCTCAGGCCTTGATAATACCGTAGGTTCACTCAATGCGGGCCCGGGCGAGCAGCCCCAGTGACATACGGAAGTGACCGTCGTCCGTGCCCGCACAGAGTGTTCCCTTATGGCTATAGTCCACGGACGGGGGTCCGGCAGACAGGGTAGATGTTATGTAATTCCCTAAATGTGTTTTTAGTCCGGCACCGGTACGCGCTTTATTCGCACTTTTGTAAGTTACGCGATTTGTTTATACGCATATTTTTGCTATTTCGGATAAGCCTAAGGAAGATAGTTTATGCAAGAAGACTCTGGATAGTTAGTATGCCCTACTGTATCGATTTATTTTATAGATTAAGTGCAGGTATGCATCTAGTTTTACCCTTAATTTTGATTTTGATGCGATTTTCCTTATATCTTACTTTTGCAGGGGAGATAATAGAAATACTCAAAGTTCGTAAAAATAGTCCTTTCCGTTCATCTTTATGTTTGTTTTGCAATATATATGGGAATTAAACCTTATGTTACTATTAGAATGGGGACGAAGAGATATTGTTATTGATATATGATGTCTGTATAATATCTTGGGATAAATCAATACATTTATATACTATTATAGTACCCACTCCCCTGCGGCGTCTCCCGCACCAACGCGGCGTCCCACTCGGGTCTACTGTTTAATACTTAGTTTGTTAGAGAAACAATTTATCTAGTGTATTTATATTGTAATATTTATAATATTTAGATTGCCAAGGAAACAATGTATCTTGTGTATTTAACTTGTAATATTTATATTTTATTTTAATAAGGCATACGCAGTGGAAGCTCGCTTAGCGGAGTATTTTAACTGTTTGTCTAATATGCGATGTAATTATTGTATTTATATTTTATTGAGATATCCCGTATCCCGCAAAAATTTAAAAACATGTTGTCGTATAACTGATCCGATCTTGTTCGGGGGCATTAATAGTAGGCTGCGATCAATTATAACAGAAATATTGTTATATGCTGCTATAATACCTGCACTTAGTTCTAGTCTTTGGGCCGCGTGTTGAGGGCATATGAAGAACAAATGTTCGAAGGTGTCTGGGACACTGCATTTGGGGCACAGAACAGTTTCGTAGCTATCACCGTGTAACCTAGTCACCCCTAAGCGCATACGTGTATATGCCCTATCTTCTTGCTTAATGGGGCTATAGATATGGATCTTATGGCTGGGGTTAGTGATAAGTGGTAAATCATGCTCAGTGCAGTATTTTGACCATTTGTAGTCCTGTTCATTGTACGCTTTTTGGTTTATAATGGCTATAATTTCGCGTGTGCTGGGTTTTAGCTCAGAGAGTAGGCCGTCTTGGGATCCTAACTTGGCAAGTTTATCTGCGTATTCATTGCCCGGGATGCCTACATGACTAGGTATCCAAATAAGTTTAAGGGATATGTTTTTATTGGTCAGTTTTGTGATACCTTTTAGAGCTGCGTATATCAAATCTGGTCGCGTTTTCGAGGATCCTGCGTGTAGTGCTTGCAATGCGCTAAGAGAGTCGGTTAGAATCGCGTAGTTAGTCTGTTCGTGCGTGTTAAGCGTGTTAAGCCACCTTACTGCGTCATTAATTATTGCTAGCTCGCAGGCAAATATGGAGAGTTCTTTTTTAAGTTTTAATCTGTTGTGGTGGATAATGACATTTTGAGGGTTGTATACTACGTACGCAGCGCCGGCTAATTTTAAATCCTCGTTTTTACTACCGTCTGTGAAAATCTGTGTGAACCCGCCGTATGTATTATTTATGTAATTTAAGGCTATGGTTGCGCTATTGGAGTCGATTTCGGATTTTTTAATCAGTGTTGATAGATGAAAGTCGATGTCGGGTTTTACTATTTCACTAAGGCTGTAGTAGGTAGGTGGTTGGAGTTCAATTTCGTTAATTTTATAGTATAAATTAAGCGCTCGGACATTTTGCGCGTACGGGACTCCAATGCGACTTTTAGGTTTACGGTAGGCCGGGTCTTCGGTAACCTTTGAGTTGATCGGTAGGTTGTTTTCCATAGGATTAGTGCGCGCGTAATACTTCATTTGATTTATTTGCCTTTGATGGTCCAGGTCAAGCATTCCACACTCGAGATGGATAAGAACGGTGCTTGTGGTTTTACGTGTGCCCGTGATTATTTTGAGTGCCGTGTTTTGGATAACTTGTAGTTTTTTTAGTAGTGTATCGCTGGCTGAGTTATATGCTATGCTTCCGTAATTTATCTTTGCCCAGATAGTGGCTTTGTAAATACTCATCAGTGCTTTCTTGTCTGTGCCCCAGTTATTTTTTTGAATGCATTTGAGAAAATTAAGATCTTTCTGGCAGCGCACTGTTAATTTGAGGATGTGTTCTTCCCATGTTAGGTATTTATCAAATGTCATTCCTAGGAAAGTAATTTTGTCGAGGTACGGAAGCGGAGCGCCACATAGTCTTAATTGCGGAAGTTCTGAGATTTTTTTAGAAGTTGCTTTGGATGCGCGGTTAGAAAAAACAATTGCTTGAGTTTTTGAGGGATTAATTTGAAAGCCGTATGATGCACTCCAAGTTTCTATAGCAGTCAGTGCGTTTTGAATTTTATCAATTGCTAGTTTAGGCGACCATGAGGTAGTCCATATGGCACTGTCATCTACAAAGAGGGAAAGATCAATTAGGTCTGTTTTATTTTGTGCATTATGTTTATGAATCGTGCGTTCTAGCGAATTCATTGTAACGGAAAATAATATGGGGGAGAGGACACTTCCCTGGGGGCAGCCGTTTGTTGTGTCGACCGTTTCGGAGGTCGCGTCATGTAGTCTTACTTTTATTTTCCGCGTTGTGAGGAAGGCTGCGAGCCATTTGAGCATGGTGCCCTCTATACCTAATGTATGTAACATATAGATCGCATGTTCATTCCATAATTTATCGAACGCGGCAGTGAGATCTAAGAAAACAGCTGCTACCGATTGGCCTAGATTTTGAGCTCTTCTGATGTCGGCTTCGAGGCGCACTATATGGTCTTCGCACGAGTGGTGGGCTCTACACCCTGATTGATTTTTCGAAATTAGGTTGTGTTTTTCAAGATAAGCGCATAATCGAGGTTTAATCATTTTTTGCATTAGTTTTGTAAACGTTGATGTTAACGAGATCGACCGGTATGAGGCTGGAGATTCTTTGGGTTTGTTAGGTTTGAGGATCGGTATAATTGTTGCCTCATGCCAGTCATCCGGGAGGGTGCCTTCGGCCCATGATTTATTGTATAAGGCAAGGAGCTCTTGTTTTGCAGAGAGAGGGAGTTGCTTCAGTATTTTGTAATGTATATTATCATCACCTGGCGCGCCGTTTTTACAAGTCAGTAAGGCTGTTTCTAGTTCGAATAAGCTAAAAGGCGAATTGTATTTGTGAGTTTTGGTCTGTGTATGAGATTCGAGCCATTCTGGAAATTCGTTTTTAGTTTTAAGTTTTCGCGCTATGAAGGCTCGCGAGTAGCCTTTGTCACTGCTTACCGTTTGGTAGTGGCGTACTAAGGCCGTAGCTTTATCTGCGTTTGTTACAAGTATTTCATTATTGATGCGGAATATCGGAGTTATAGGAGGACCGCCTTGCATACGGTGTACTTGAGACCAAAGTTCTTTGCTAGTGGTTTTATACGAGAGATTGTTACAGAACTCGTTCCAGCTATCTAGTTTTGCTTTTTTAATTACTTGTTTTACCTTAGCGCGGGCTTCTTTAAGTTTTTCATATTTGGGGCCCGTTCTGATTCTGATGCATTTTTTTCTGCATTTTTCTCGGTATTTAATAGCGGTTTCACATTCCTCGTTCCACCAAGGTACTGAGCGTTTAATTTTTTTAGGTTTTTTGTTGGCTATAGGAATAGAATTGTCTAGCGCTGTCGTGAGTTTATTTAGATAGGAATGGAAGTGAGTGTTAGAGTCAGTATTATCTTTGTTGGGCAGAAATTCGTTATTGCATTGAACTTTAAAGTTATTCCATTGATCAGGTGTAGCCTTATGGATTTTCCACTTATGTTGTATTGACGGATGGGTGTGTTCAATTTTCAGTTTTAAATTCACCACGATAGGGAGATGGTCGCTACCAAATGAATTGTCGAGTACATTAAAGTCGCTTATCGCTTGTAATTTAGCTGATATAAGGGCGAGATCGATCGCGCTGTCGGAATGGCCGGCGCGGTCGGCTAGTCTCGTGACCTGCCCGTCGTTTAAGAAATTGAGGCTTGTGTTATTTAGTAATTTTAATAGATTTTCCGCATGATCATCACATCGCGGATCGCCCTCGGGGTTCCAGCAAGGGTGTTTGAGGTTAAAATCGCCAATGATAATATTGTTTTGTCTATGGTCTAGTGAGTGAAAAATTTTTGAGTAGTTTTTTAGAGTATTTTCTACAGTTTGAGCGTAGACACATTGGATACGAAAGGACAGGTTTTTATCGAGGTAGAGTGTGATAGCACACGACTCAATCGGGCAATCCTGGTTAATCTTAATTTCAGTAAATGGGATTCCCAATTTTACATATATAGCTACCCCCGTGGCCGTTGCCTTTTTCCCTTCTATTGATCTCACGGGTTCTTGGTATCCTTTTAATTGAACTTGTTTATTTTTGCTTCTAAAGTTTGTTTCTTGGATGCATACAACATGTATCTCATTATTATTTACATAGTTTTGGAGCTCATACAATTTGTTATTGGTTTCATGACAGCCAACCCCTCGGGCGTTCCACGACATTACGGTTAGATTTGACGTAATATTAGGTGCTGTCGTAGCCATTGAGGGGCTTGTATTGGGAGATTGCACAAGCTTAAGTTATTCTATTAATATAGACCGTACGCGTGACGGAAGTATATCGGGAACGGCGGCGCGAGCGCTTGCCTTTTGTGCTGGCTATGTCGCATGATGATAGGATTCGGGCGGTATCGGTTCAAATTAAGTTTTTTCCTATGGATGTGTAGAGGCGAGCTCTCATTGTTTTTATGTTGCCAGTTGTGACGTTGGAATTGTGTGCGTAGTGGTGTTTGTTGTTGTTGTTTGGGGGTAACCGGGTTGTTAGCGTTAATGGTTGGTTTGTGGGTTTTTGCTTGCTGTGATTGTTGTTGTTGTGTGGGAGGAGGATTCATAACCTGTTTTGGTTTTGTGGGTTGAACGGGCGTTGGTGATGGTTGCACGGGCGGTGTTGGTTTGATGTTGAGTTGCTCAGCCTCTTTTTCAGGGAATTTATTTTTGAGAATAGTTAGTATTTCAGCTTCAGATTTACCTATAAGTTGTTTAGCAATTTGTTCTAGATTAGGGCGCTGATTTGTTGTAGACATGTTATTAAGGTAGTTGTTAGTAAGTCGAAGGTTTTTGTTGTTAATAGTGGTTTGGTACTTGAGGTACACTGGGCACCCCTTATACGCCGCGCTGTGGCCTCCACCACAGTTTGCGCACTTCCTAGTGTTCCTTGATGTGCACGACGCGTGCGAGTGGTTACCCGCGCAGTGTGGGCATTTCGCATTGTTTTTGCAAACGTGCGATGCATGGCCGAACATCTGACACTTAAAGCACCGTAGGCTGGCGAATAGTGCGGGCTTAACGTTGTGGCCTAGGATGTTAATTGGCGCGTTTTCGGATTTAAACGTAACTGTTATAAATTTGTTTCTTGCTCCACTATGGACGGCCTCTACGTTAGGTTTAGATTTTAGTTCATTCTTTAGTTTCTCGATGTTCGCATTTAGGGGGACATGAATTATGCCTTTGCCTAGTTTTGGTTGTTCGGTTAGTTTAAAGTCGTAGTTACCATAGGAGAATTGATGTGCTTTATTGATCGCGTCTTTTCTTATTTTAAATAGCAGTCCGGCTTTAACTTCCTTAAGCGGTTTGGTTTGTTCTGATCCAACGAACTTCACAAAAGCATCACCAATTGCCTTGGCCTTGTTGCGCGGGAAGATCGCTGCGACAGTGCCAAGGCAGAGGGTGAGCCATATTGCCTGTCCAGGGTCATAGTTGTTGGATTGCCTAGTGGACTGAGGCCTGGGAGATGTATTAGGTACATTCACCGGCTTGTCATTGAGGGTTTGATTGACCTTTGAGGGGGTAGAGTTTGTCTGATGTGTCGCGTCATTTGTTATCAGAGTGGCAATGAACTGGGGAGAGTTAGGGATAGAATCAGGGATGGTATCCGGGCTTGGATCCGAGTTACGCGTGACGTGTTGATTGGGGGTCAGGGGTTCCTTAGGGGTCAACGTGACTGTGTAAGGAGTTCCCGTCTCCGAATCTATTGAGAGGTCACCGGCGCGGAAAGAAGATTTTTGAATCTTTGGAGTCACCATTAACGTAGCGGTTACATTGGCATACGTTTTCATTGTTAACGTTTTTGTGACACGTTGCATTTTTCCTTGTGGGTTGGTCTTATTAGTACACGAACTACGTTGTATTATCGGCTGTTTAAGTCTGTACTTCTAAAGTAGGTCACCTATATTGGAGCGCGCGGACGTGATGGAGATACCGGCAGGTGCGCGGTTGTATTAAACTGGTATGTTACTGGCGTGCTAATGAGGTAAACTAAGAAAAGTAATAACCCAAGTTAATTTCTGGTACAGTCAATGTACTACTACCTAAGACTAGTTTAACTGTTTAGCTGTTGTGAAAAAGGATTAGTTCAATGGGTTAAAGGTGGAAAAAGTGGTAAATAATGTTAGATTTGGCACTTGACAAGACTTACTACTTCCGCGACCCTTCTTTGTTCTCAAAATCCACCCACTTTATCACACTTAAGAGAGATTAAACCACTAATTAAATCACTGATATCTTATTTAATTATCCTCTATTAATCCCTGTAATTGCTTATGGTTCACTAGTCCACTGATTAAGTAATTTCTGACAGATTTGTTCCTAAAGACTCTGTTGAAAAGTAGAAAAAGAAAGAAAACTATGATCCTTTGATCCTTTTGATTTGAATAATTCTTATCTTCCCTTAATTTCCTAACACTGATTCACTTTGGAGCTTATTGCTGTTAGAGCACTATCTCCGAAGTAGGACTTCAGAGGATAGACCCTGACTTAAGGTTGAGCTTGTTACGAGATATTCTAAGACTCTAAGTTGAAGAACACGGTTGTAAGATAAAAAATATTAAAGCTAATCCAATAATCCGATTAACGCAAGAAACACGTCCGTTCGCCACGAGATTAACGATCCGAAAATGAAAATGAATGAAATGACCTCTACGCCGTGTGTGTTTCAGAGTTTATTTACAGGTCCTACTGGCCTCTTCACGAGGTTACGGTAGCCCGACCTGCCCCTGTGACCTCTCAGGAGAAAAAGGTTAATTTTAGAGTCAAAGTAGGTCAAATTTACCCCGGTTTCCCGGGTATTCGCCAAATACTTTAATTTTTAAAAGAGTTTGTTGCACGTTGGCCAATGAGACCTTAATGTGCTAGCTACCTAAAGGTGGTGATGAGGAGCGGATCCCGCCGAGTGTCCCGCACATTACTAATGTACAAGACACTCAACGCGACCCACAACCCAACACCACCCGGTACATAGGACCCGGGACACACACACGTATCGCTCTCACACCCCCACTCATTACGGGTGGCGCGTATGAGAGCGCCACGCCCGTGTGTTCCGGGTTCCTTGGTGGTGATGTGTATGGTTGTGTATAGTGTGTGGTATGTGATTGTTGTGCATTTGTCTGGAGCGGAAGAGGAGGTGTCTGTCAGTAATTTACGGTCGTCGGTCAGTCGTGAAGGGTTGTATATTGTTGCAGTTCCCAGATCGCAGAACCCGCCGCCCCGCACAAGCGCACCCACGCCGAGCGAGCCCGAGCCCCCCCCCCCCCCCCCCCTCGCGCCCGCATACTGCCCCGGCCCGAGCACCCAACCGCTGAAGACCCCCGAGACAAGCACCCTCATCCACCCACTTGCTGCGCGCGACAACAAATCAGTCGAGAACCAACCATGGAGCCATCCAAAGCCCTATCCAGAGTCACCATCGTTCCTTCCCACCCGCCTGCCAAACATCCAGACCGTGTATCAAGCTGGGATGTATTAATTTTGCTGTTATGTTGTATTTGCTTTTATAATAGGATAGGTAAAGTAAATAAATGATCTAAAAACTCCGTTGATATATCATCTGATTTATTTATGTTTGATGTTAATTTGAAAACTCATGGTATTATAGATTATGTCCTGTGTTCTAGCTTTCATTTACCCAAGTGTGGTTGTTGTGCTCTCCGCCCCATGAGAGGTGTTAGTGGGGGTTCGAGCAGGATACAGGAAACGCCCCGATTCCAGAGGCGCCCCTGGTTCTTTTAAGTGCCCGGTGTATAGCACCGATACACTGCACCCCCGTTTAACGTCCCTCGCGGAGGACATATTAGTACATAGTGTTAGTATTGGTGTTTATATACATGTGTAGTTCTGCTGTTTTGTGCCATAGCTTGCGGTAACGTGGGCTCTCTCTGTTGTTATTTGGTATGTAGTTTGGATGTTATTGCGTAGGGTAGGCTAGTTTTTGGAAGATCATGTATACGATGATAGAAGAAGGGGACTATGTATGTTTGATTGGGCCGAGATGACTAGTTCGTTGGGGGCAGACAATCTTTTTGTAAATTCTTTCTTATTGATGTGTTAAGTGTCTTGTGAGACTGTGGTGTTGTAAGGGCCAGACTAGTTTTGATAGGTCATTTATTTGATGAAAGAAGAGAGGGGCTGAGTTTGAGTAAATTTGGTATTAGGGAGAGCGCACACGTTAGTGTTTCTGGTTATACAAGCAAAGACAGCATTCCTATGTGTTTGTGTAATATGCCAGGTTTAGTATTGTGGTCTGGTCTAGGGCATGTCGAGCTAAGGGCTCGAGCCGGCTACATAGGAGCATGTAAAGGTTAGTGTACCAATGACCTGCAAACAGTAATTCTTTTCAGTATTTTTCAAGAGGGACGGCATGTAGCGTCTCTCGCTGAGGACATACTAGTATATAGTGTTAGTACATAAAATTTTCTGCTGCCTTGTGTCATATTTTATAGTAGCTTGGGCACTCTCTGTTGCTATTTTGGGTAATGGTTGTATGTTGATGTGAGGGTCAGACTAGATTATTGACAGATCATGTACTTGATGATAGAAGAGATGGACTGAGTGTGTGATTGGACCAAGATGACTATTTTGTTTTGTGGGCTTTGACAATTTCGAGATTTTCTTTCTTCTTTCTGAGGTGATTGCCTGTGGCACTGTGGTGTTGTGAGGGCCAGACTTTGTTTTTGATAGATCATTTATTTTATGATAGAAGAGATGGGCTGTGGTTATGGTAGTTTGGTATTAGGAGAGTGAGCGCTTTACTGGTTCGGGTTATGTATGATATCAGAGGCAGCAGTTCTATGTGTTATTGTGGCTATTTCAATGGTTAGTAAGTAAATGGGCTGCAATGAGTTATTCTATCTATACACTGAGAAACAAATATACTAATTATCATCACTTTTCTTTTTTTGGTAATCTTGGGTGGGTCGTGTCGACAGAGCCGCAGTGCGCAGAGGGGGCGCCTCACCACCCCAGCCGACACGCTCCATCCAACATTTTTTTATTTTTTTTTTAAATATAATGCATATATAAAATGGTTGAGATATCTACATCTAGAGGGGTTGCACTGAAGGTTTCTCTATTGAGTTACCTGAGTACGCACTTGATGCGGCTTCCGTCTCTGTGCGGAAGTGTAGTGTCTGCGTGCTTACCCCACTACCGTTGTCGTCGGCTGCTGCGTGCTGGGTGCAGCGGCAAAAATTTTAAAATAATGAGGACCAGCACAGGGGAGGAGGGTCTCGCGGAACCCGGATACTGTTAGCCCGATGTTTTGGTTTACTGGGGAGGGGGGGATTTTAGGTTTGTCCATATCGTTACATAGTGGTTACAGATGTTCGTTTTTATTTTTATTAAGCGTATACCTATCCGTCATTGATTCTGATAGCGTGCCCTTAGGGTTAAATTGCGTTTATGTTGTACGTTCGCGGTTGTTATCGAGACAGGCGGCCGATACATTTCATGATTTGGTTGACAGTTAAATTCGGTATCGTAAACCCTTCCGTCGTTTTAGTAAGAGAGTGTTGTTGATGTTTTACCGGTTTATAATGTGTAGCTTGTCAGCCCTTGCCCGTTCGTGGCGTCGTCACAGGGCACAGACCAGGGGGCCCCACTGACACACAGGTGTGACCCGTTGGCTATGCCCTGCGACGAATAACTATAGGTCGGTTGTCATATCCGCGTTATGCTCAGGCCGTGATAATACCGTAGGTTCACTCAATGCGGGCCCGGGCGAGCAGCCCCAGTGACATACGGAAGTGACCGTCGTCCGTGCCCGCACAGAGTGTTCCCTTATGGCTATAGTCCACGGACGGGGGTCCGGCAGACAGGGTAGATGTTATGTAATTCCCTAAATGTGTTTTTAGTCCGGCACCGGTACGCGCTTTATTCGCACTTTTGTAAGTTACGCGATTTGTTTATACGCATATTTTTGCTATTTCGGATAAGCCTAAGGAAGATAGTTTATGCAAGAAGACTCTGGATAGTTAGTATGCCCTACTGTATCGATTTATTTTATAGATTAAGTGCAGGTATGCATCTAGTTTTACCCTTAATTTTGATTTTGATGCGATTTTCCTTATATCTTACTTTTGCAGGGGAGATAATAGAAATACTCAAAGTTCGTAAAAATAGTCCTTTCCGTTCATCTTTATGTTTGTTTTGCAATATATATGGGAATTAAACCTTATGTTACTATTAGAATGGGGACGAAGAGATATTGTTACGGATATATGATGTCTGTATAATATCTTGGGATAAATCAATACATTTATATACTATTATAGTACCCACTCCCCTGCGGCGTCTCCCGCACCAACGCGGCGTCCCACTCGGGTCTACTGTTTAATACTTAGTTTGTTAGAGAAACAATTTATCTAGTGTATTTATATTGTAATATTTATAATATTTAGATTGCCAAGGAAACAATGTATCTTGTGTATTTAACTTGTAATATTTATATTTTATTTTAATAAGGCATACGCAGTGGAAGCTCGCTTATGGGAGTATTTTAACTGTTTGTCTAAGGTGCGATGTAATTATTGTATTTATATTTTATTGAGATATCCCGTATCCCGCAAAAATTTAAAAACATGTTGTCGTATAACTGATCCGATCTTGTTCGGGGGCATTAATAGTAGGCTGCGATCAATTATAACAGAAATATTGTTAATATTGGGGTTAGTGATAAGTGGTAAATCATGCTCAGTGCAGTATTTTGACCATTTGTAGTCCTGTTCATTGTACGCTTTTTGGTTTATGATGGCTATAATTTCGCGTGTGCTGGGTTTTAGCTCAGAGAGTAGGCCGTCTTGGGATCCTAACTTGGCAAGTTTATCTGCGTATTCATTGCCCGGGATGCCTACATGACTAGGTATCCAAATAAGTTTAAGGGATATGTTTTTATTGGTCAGTTTTGTGATACCTTTTAGAGCTGCGTATATCAAATCTGGTCGCGTTTTCGAGGATCCTGCGTGTAGTGCTTGCAATGCGCTAAGAGAGTCGGTTAGAATCGCGTAGTTAGTCTGTTCGTGCGTGTTAAGCGTGTTAAGCCACCTTACTGCGTCATTAATTATTGCTAGCTCGCAGGCAAATATGGAGAGTTCTTTTTTCGGCGTAAGCTGAATAAGCCAGCTTTTCACCCTGACTTGACCTTTGTTAGTGTCCAATAATACTCAAATAAAATTTCCCGCGGCTAGGTACGAATGAATACACTTCATTTATTCCATTGGCTGATTTGAGTATAACACCAGAACATTGGAAACATATCCGCGTCTTTGTAACACTGTTTTACTGCATGAAACAATTTTATCTCTAATGAAAAGGCCCAATAGATAGAACAGTTTTACAATCAATTTTCGACATAAATACAGTTTGTGCGTTCACCTTTTATTTTCAGAGAATTACCAGCGCAAAAGCGTTTAACTAAAGGCTATGTTGTCATATTTAGTACTTACTTGCATTGCATTTCAACCCGCGATGTTTCGGGTCAATACGCGGTCATTTTGTGAAAGTCAGAGTTTATATACAGTTTATCACCGGAGTTCGCAAAAGGGGTTGCGATCATTGTGTCTCACTGACAATAACGTAGTGACTGTAATGCATTGCATTCCAATCCGCAAGGTATCAAGGTCAGTTTGCGGTCAGTTGCAGAAATCTTTATATAAACGCCGTCTCGTAAACTTTGTGCACTTGAAGTCTGTTTTGATCAGAAAGATACTAAATAAAGATATTCGGCGATATTATTGTGGTATGTCAATCATCGATTTTTAATATGGTTTCAAAATTTGCATGATAAGGACCAATTTTGATAAAATTAATTAGAAATATTTATCCATTTAGACCAGTTTTTAAGCATGACCACAATAATTCGCTATACTATAATTAAGCAATTAAATAAGATTCGAGTATTGCCGGCTGACCTATATGCACTCGTTTATTTTCATGTTTCTTGTGTTTTTCTATTCTGTAAATATAGATATCTGAGTAATAATATCACATAAAGCAAAATAAGCCACGAAATCTGGCGCAACACCCCGTAATTGATTTGCTTATGATGTAGCTAACAACTGCGAAGAAAAAAGGCATCCGCTACTTTTTATCTCATAGAGATAACTTTTGATCGTTCATAAACATCGACCACAATCAACGCCGTATATCTTTTTAAAATATATTTCTTGTTAAGTTTTAATCTGTTGTGGTGGATAATGACATTTTGAGGGTTGTATACTACGTACGCAGCGCCGGCTAATTTTAAATCCTCGTTTTTACTA
Source organism: Dreissena polymorpha (assembly GCF_020536995.1). Classification (NCBI taxonomy): domain Eukaryota; kingdom Metazoa; phylum Mollusca; class Bivalvia; order Myida; family Dreissenidae; genus Dreissena; species Dreissena polymorpha. The sequence goes on from NC_068359.1 coordinate 60,208,415, forward strand.
CCGTCTGTGAAAATCTGTGTGAACCCGCCGTATGTATTATTTATGTAATTTAAGGCTATGGTTGCGCTATTGGAGTCGATTTCGGATTTTTTAATCAGTGTTGATAGATGAAAGTCGATGTCGGGTTTTACTATTTCACTAAGGCTGTAGTAGGTAGGTGGTTGGAGTTCAATTTCGTTAATTTTATAGTATAAATTAAGCGCTCGGACATTTTGCGCGTACGGGACTCCAATGCGACTTTTAGGTTTACGGTAGGCCGGGTCTTCGGTAACCTTTGAGTTGATCGGTAGGTTGTTTTCCATAGGATTAGTGCGCGCGTAATACTTCATTTGATTTATTTGCCTTTGATGGTCCAGGTCAAGCATTCCACACTCGAGATGGATAAGAACGGTGCTTGTGGTTTTACGTGTGCCCGTGATTATTTTGAGTGCCGTGTTTTGGATAACTTGTAGTTTTTTTAGTAGTGTATCGCTGGCTGAGTTATATGCTATGCTACCGTAATTTATCTTTGCCCAGATAGTGGCTTTGTAAATACTCATCAGTGCTTTCTTGTCTGTGCCCCAGTTATTTTTTTGAATGCATTTGAGAAAATTAAGATCTTTCTGGCAGCGCACTGTTAATTTGAGGATGTGTTCTTCCCATGTTAGGTATTTATCAAATGTCATTCCTAGGAAAGTAATTTTGTCACATAGTCTTAATTGCGGAAGTTCTGAGATTTTTTTAGAAGTTGCTTTGGATGCGCGGTTAGAAAAAACAATTGCTTGAGTTTTTGAGGGATTAATTTGAAAGCCGTATGATGCACTCCAAGTTTCTATAGCAGTCAGTGCGTTTTGAATTTTATCAATTGCTAGTTTAGGCGACCATGAGGTAGTCCATATGGCACTGTCATCTACAAAGAGGGAAAGATCAATTAGGTCTGTTTTATTTTGTGCATTATGTTTATGAATCGTGCGTTCTAGCGAATTCATTGTAACGGAAAATAATATGGGGGAGAGGACACTTCCCTGGGGGCAGCCGTTTGTTGTGTCGACCGTTTCGGAGGTCGCGTCATGTAGTCTTACTTTTATTTTCCGCGTTGTGAGGAAGGCTGCGAGCCATTTGAGCATGGTGCCCTCTATACCTAATGTATGTAACATATAGATCGCATGTTCATTCCATAATTTATCGAACGCGGCAGTGAGATCTAAGAAAACAGCTGCTACCGATTGGCCTAGATTTTGAGCTCTTCTGATGTCGGCTTCGAGGCGCACTATATGGTCTTCGCACGAGTGGTGGGCTCTACACCCTGATTGATTTTTCGAAATTAGGTTGTGTTTTTCAAGATAAGCGCATAATCGAGGTTTAATCATTTTTTGCATTAGTTTTGTAAACGTTGATGTTAACGAGATCGGCCGGTATGAGGCTGGAGATTCTTTGGGTTTGTTAGGTTTGAGGATCGGTATAATTGTTGCCTCATGCCAGTCATCCGGGAGGGTGCCTTCGGCCCATGATTTATTGTATAAGGCAAGGAGCTCTTGTTTTGCAGAGAGAGGGAGTTGCTTCAGTATTTTGTAATGTATATTATCATCACCTGGCGCGCCGTTTTTACAAGTCAGTAAGGCTGTTTCTAGTTCGAATAAGCTAAAAGGCGAATTGTATTTGTGAGTTTTGGTCTGTGTATGAGATTCGAGCCATTCTGGAAATTCGTTTTTAGTTTTAAGTTTTCGCGCTATGAAGGCTCGCGAGTAGCCTTTGTCACTGCTTACCGTTTGGTAGTGGCGTACTAAGGCCGTAGCTTTATCTGCGTTTGTTACAAGTATTTCATTATTGATGCGGAATATCGGAGTTATAGGAGGCGGTCTGCCTTGCATACGGTGTACTTGAGACCAAAGTTCTTTGCTAGTGGTTTTATACGAGAGATTGTTACAGAACTCGTTCCAGCTATCTAGTTTTGCTTTTTTAATTACTTGTTTTACCTTAGCGCGGGCTTCTTTAAGTTTTTCATATTTGGGGCCCGTTCTGATTCTGATGCATTTTTTTCTGCATTTTTCTCGGTATTTAATAGCGGTTTCACATTCCTCGTTCCACCAAGGTACTGAGCGTTTAATTTTTTTAGGTTTTTTGTTGGCTATAGGAATAGAATTGTCTAGCGCTGTCGTGAGTTTATTTAGATAGGAATGGAAGTGAGTGTTAGAGTCAGTATTATCTTTGTTGGGCAGAAATTCGTTATTGCATTGAACTTTAAAGTTATTCCATTGATCAGGTGTAGCCTTATGGATTTTCCACTTATGTTGTATTGACGGAAGGGTGTGTTCAATTTTCAGTTTTAAATTCACCACGATAGGGAGATGGTCGCTACCAAATGAATTGTCGAGTACATTAAAGTCGCTTATCGCTTGTAATTTAGCTGATATAAGGGCGAGATCGATCGCGCTGTCGGAATGGCCGGCGCGGTCGGCTAGTCTCGTGACCTGCCCGTCGTTTAAGAAATTGAGGCTTGTGTTATTTAGTAATTTTAATAGATTTTCCGCATGATCATCACATCGCGGATCGCCCTCGGGGTTCCAGCAAGGGTGTTTGAGGTTAAAATCGCCAATGATAATATTGTTTTGTCTATGGTCTAGTGAGTGAAAAATTTTTGAGTAGTTTTTTAGAGTATTTTCTACAGTTTGAGCGTAGACACATTGGATACGAAAGGACAGGTTTTTATCGAGGTAGAGTGTGATAGCACACGACTCAATCGGGCAATCCTGGTTAATCTTAATTTCAGTAAATGGGATTCCCAATTTTACATATATAGCTACCCCCGTGGCCGTTGCCTTTTTCCCTTCTATTGATCTCACGGGTTCTTGGTATCCTTTTAATTGAACTTGTTTATTTTTGCTTCTAAAGTTTGTTTCTTGGATGCATACAACATGTATCTCATTATTATTTACATAGTTTTGGAGCTCATACAATTTGTTATTGGTTTCATGACAGCCAACCCCTCGGGCGTTCCACGACATTACGGTTAGATTTGACGTAATATTAGGTGCTGTCGTAGCCATTGAGGGGCTTGTATTGGGAGATTGCACAAGCTTAAGTTATTCTATTAATATAGACCGTACGCGTGACGGAAGTATATCGGGAACGGCGGCGCGAGCGCTTGCCTTTTGTGCTGGCTATGTCGCATGATGATAGGATTCGGGCGGTATCGGTTCAAATTAAGTTTTTTCCTATGGATGTGTAGAGGCGAGCTCTCATTGTTTTTAGGTTGCCAGTTGTGACGTTGGAATTGTGTGCGTAGTGGTGTTTGTTGTTGTTGTTTGGGGGTAACCGGGTTGTTAGCGTTAATGGTTGGTTTGTGGGTTTTTGCTTGCTGTGATTGTTGTTGTTGTGTGGGAGGAGGATTCATAACCTGTTTTGGTTTTGTGGGTTGAACGGGCGTTGGTGATGGTTGCACGGGCGGTGTTGGTTTGATGTTGAGTTGCTCAGCCTCTTTTTCAGGGAATTTATTTTTGAGAATAGTTAGTATTTCAGCTTCAGATTTACCTACAAGTTGTTTAGCAATTTGTTCTAGATTAGGGCGCTGATTTGTTGTAGACATGTTATTAAGGTAGTTGTTAGTAAGTCGAAGGTTTTTGTTGTTAATAGTGGTTTGGTACTTGAGGTACACTGGGCACCCCTTATACGCCGCGCTGTGGCCTCCACCACAGTTTGCGCACTTCCTAGTGTTCCTTGATGTGCACGACGCGTGCGAGTGGTTACCCGCGCAGTGTGGGCATTTCGCATTGTTTTTGCAAACGTGCGATGCATGGCCGAACATATGACACTTAAAGCACCGTAGGCTGGCGAATAGTGCGGGCTTAACGTTGTGGCCTAGGATGTTGGTTGGCGCGTTTTCGGATTTAAACGTAACTGTTATAAATTTGTTTCTTGCTCCACTATGGACGGCCTCTACGTTAGGTTTAGATTTTAGTTCATTCTTTAGTTTCTCGATGTTCGCATTTAGGGGGACACGAATTATGCCTTTGCCTAGTTTTGGTTGTTCGGTTAGTTTAAAGTCGTAGTTACCATAGGAGAATTCATGTGCTTTATTGATCGCGTCTTTTCTTATTTTAAATAGCAGTCCGGCTTTAACTTCCTTAAGCGGTTTGGTTTGTTCTGATCCAACGAACTTCACAAAAGCATCACCAATTGCCTTGGCCTTGTTGCGCGGGAAGATCGCTGCGACAGTGCCAAGGCAGAGGGTGAGCCATATTGCCTGTCCAGGGTCATAGTTGTTGGATTGCCTAGTGGACTGAGACCTGGGAGATGTATTAGGTACATTCACCGGCTTGTCATTGAGGGTTTGATTGACCTTTGAGGGGGTAGAGTTTGTCTGATGTGTCGCGTCATTTGTTATCAGAGTGGCAATGAACTGGGGAGAGTTAGGGATAGAATCAGGGATGGTATCCGGGCTTGGATCCGAGTTACGCGTGACGTGTTGATTGGGGGTCAGGGGTTCCTTAGGGGTCAACGTGACTGTGTAAGGAGTTCCCGTCTCCGAATCTATTGAGAGGTCACCGGCGCGGAAAGAAGATTTTTGAATCTTTGGAGTCACCATTAACGTAGCGGTTACATTGGCATACGTTTTCATTGTTAACGTTTTTGTGACACGTTGCATTTTTCCTTGTGGGTTGGTCTTATTAGTACACGAACTACGTTGTATTATCGGCTGTTTAAGTCTGTACTTCTAAAGTAGGTCACCTATATTGGAGCGCGCGGACGTGATGGAGATACCGGCAGGTGCGCGGTTGTATTAAACTGGTATGTTACTGGCGTGCTAATGAGGTAAACTAAGAAAAGTAATAACCCAAGTTAATTTCTGGTACAGTCAATGTACTACTACCTAAGACTAGTTTAACTGTTTAGCTGTTGTGAAAAAGGATTAGTTCAATGGGTTAAAGGTGGAAAAAGTGGTAAATAATGTTAGATTTGGCACTTGACAAGACTTACTACTTCCGCGACCCTTCTTTGTTCTCAAAATCCACCCACTTTATCACACTTAAGAGAGATTAAACCACTAATTAAATCACTGATATCTTATTTAATTATCCTCTATTAATCCCTGTAATTGCTTATGGTTCACTAGTCCACTGATTAAGTAATTTCTGACAGATTTGTTCCTAAAGACTCTGTTGAAAAGTAGAAAAAGAAAGAAAACTATGATCCTTTGATCCTTTTGATTTGAATAATTCTTATCTTCCCTTAATTTCCTAACACTGATTCACTTTGGAGCTTATTGCTGTTAGAGCACTATCTCCGAAGTAGGACTTCAGAGGATAGACCCTGACTTAAGGTTGAGCTTGTTACGAGATATTCTAAGACTCTAAGTTGAAGAACACGGTTGTAAGATAAAAAATATTAAAGCTAATCCAATAATCCGATTAACGCAAGAAACACGTCCGTTCGCCACGAGATTAACGATCCGAAAATGAGATGTTAATAATCATATTTTGTTTTCTTCTTATATACACAGATTAAACTGAATTGTGAATTGTCAGGCGCTGTATTGGGGTAGTGTCAAACTGTCATGAATAACAACACGTTGTTTTTATTACAATAACACAAGACAAGATGGGTACCACTTTTACTGTTTGTTTCGATGTTTTTTTTAAGCATGTATCCATTTGCAGTTTGTTACTTGTCAATTGTCGCGGCTTAATTGGAGTAGGGTCAAACTGTCATGCATAGCACCTCGTGGTTTTTAGCTTAATTGGAGTAGGGTCAAACTGTCATGCATAGCACCTCGTTGTTTTTATTACAATTACACCCAATTACACTAGACAGGATGGGTATCACTTATTGGACTGTTTGTTGCGATTTTGGTATATTGCACATTCGGATAATCCCGCTATTTTGGAACTAAACATTGAATGTAAAAGACTCATTAATGACGTAGAGTTAATTTTACAAAACAATTGTTTTGTAAACCGTTTCAAACAAATACAAAAATAAACACATTTTCAACATTTATTTCATTATAATACAACTATCGATAGCAATAAGCGACCACTATCTTGAAGACCACCATGGTGTGAATACCTGATGAAATCAATAATTAGCCGATAAATCGCTGATAAGGTGTCATAAACAACACTGGTACACACGATAAGTAGAATCGGATTGTTAATTGGGGGCAATAAAGGGATAAGCGGGGGTAAGTGTTAGCGAAACAGAGCTTGAATAGCAAATTTTATTGGGAACCTATAGACCTTACATGGTTTTTTTATGAATGTCGGGACAAATCGTCTCATATCGGGACGGCGGGACAAAAGGGCCCAAAAGCGGGACTGTCCCGCCGAGATCGGGACATATGGCATGTATGCAGTATGACCTTTGAACTTTTGACACCTGGGCAAAATCACCTCAACAGTATGGGGCAAGTATTGACGAGTTAACGCGTGACGTCACACGCACCTGCAAAGTTTAGACTCCGCCCACTGGTTGGCAAAAGAGGTGCAATTTATATAAGCGCATATAGAGAAGGTTGACGAAATCTTCGTTTTTAAAGATAATCATGCACAATATCAAATATAATTTTACTAATTATGTCTGAATAAAACATTAGCATGCAAGGAAATGCATCTTTGGAACGATTTTATTGTTGTTATTATTATTTGTTTTTACTGACAACGAACTCGGGAGTGGAACACAATCTAAGAGCTCGGTATGTGGTTAAACAAAAATCTCTCTACTTGGCACTTCATCGCAACCTTTTATAGTTAAAAACTTCTCAGAAATTGAAATTCTTTCAGAATGAATTAAATTTAATGAACGAAAACAAATAAGGATAAAAACAAACAACGAATAGGTCAATTGTATGTACGCGACATAGGGTAACTGGTTTGAACCTTTATGTGTCTGAACAGAACAGAACAGAACAGAACTTTTATTTTCACCCAAGTATATAACATATACAATAAGGGCAATATAACAAAGTACAATTTTTATAACAATATTTTGACTTCCGATAATTTAGCAACAACAGCACATATTATCCAGCGAGGGTGGGGGTATTCAGAATGAGCATATATAAATATATTGACTATGTGATATATTTATTGACCATGAGAGTGCATTATGGCCATCCGAGAATATTGGGTCAGTTTCAATGATTTGAAATTCCGAAACAAAATAGAAACAATCAGATGAGGCAATAACATAGTCTATTGTGGATTTATTTCTGAATGTAAGCATATCGTGATTATTTCCAGAGGTTAGTCTACCGTTTAGAATGAAAATGTTGTTGTTCTTACATAAGTCTATAAGACGGAGGCCATGTGCATTCGTTCGATGGTCTTGAGAGGTGCGGGCAAGTGGGACGGATAATTTTTCAAGAGTTTTGTATTTGTCTAGTTGACTCTGTATGTCGTCATCGATATCGAAAATATCATTTAAATGTGGGTCAGTGGTTATGTAATCTTTCATGCTGCCTACTCTGCCATTGAAATCACCTGCCAGAATTACATATTTATGGTCACTACATATCTGGGAGATTTCATTTTCAAGGGTCATAAATTCATCGTCGTTAAAAAATTTAGAGTTTTCGGGTGGGACGTATACAGCACCAATGACAATATTTTCGTCAAGCATCGTTAGAGATTTATCAATAGAGATCCAAAGGGCATATTCGCAATTTGACTTTAAAATGTTAATTGAGGGTACAAGCTTGTCTTTAACAAATATACCAATGCCACCAGACTTGCGTTTATATTCTTGCTTTCTATGGTTCGCAAAATAATCATAGTTATTTATCTTTATAATATCGTGTGTATCAGTGTGAGATTCACAGATACAAAATATATCATAACAACCTATGAAATCAGTGAATTCCTGGTAATTTAGTCTTTTCTTGATGCCGCTAACATTTAAAGTTCCTAATTTTATGGTGTTTACTTTCAGGTTGGATGAGGGTTCTGTCCCCCCACTGGCCTAATGGCTATGGTTGCTGTCTGCTGTGGTCCTACTATGGTTATTGGACTGTGGAGTGTCCCTAGAGGGCACACGGTTATCAGTACGCGCAGAATCCCAGGGGCGTTGGATGCTGGGCACAGATGACTGGGTGTTCAGTGGAGTTCTGGGAGATACTGGAGGATGATTACGAGCATGAGCTTTTGAAGAATTAGGAGAAGCAGACTGCGAGCGTCTTGATACGTGTTCGGAATTGGGAGTTGGAGTATTGGGAGTGATGACCACGGTTGTTTTCCTCTGGTTAGCAGAGGTTGTGATAGGCTCTGGCGGGATATTGTTCCTGGCGCTTTGGGGAGGAGGGACACTGTGTGCCTGGTTGGACCGTGGTACTTCGGGGATCGTGGCAGTTGGAGTAATGGGGGTGGCGACCGCAGTTGTGTTCCTCCGGTTGCCAGAGGTTGTGATAGAAGCCGGCGGGATATTGTTCCAGGTGCTTTGGCGAGAACGGAAACTGTGTGCCTGACTCGTCCCGAAGACTTCGGGGATTGTGCGAACTCTGTTACCGTTGAGAATTGAGTTCCAATCAGGATATATGTCCTCGACTACCCTTCCATCCATAACTATTTTTGCAGGGAAGACTAGTGCAATTTTGCTGCGTGGATTACTTTCACGGAGTTTTTTGTATTTTGGCCAGAGCGTTTTCCGAGCTTGTGAGATTTCTTTAGATAGTCTCGGTTTATGCTGAAGTTTGACCCTGCTAAGTGTTTTGCATGAGAGAGAACATCTACTGTGTCTTGAAAGTTCAGGAAGTTCACAATGATACCCCTACTGTTGCTTGGAGAGAATCTTCCAAGGCGGTGGGCTCGCTGGATTATTGGACGGTGCGTTATCTGGAGCTGTTCGTCAAGAAATTGACCTATGACATCAAAACAGTTTTCATTTCTTTGTTCACCTATTCCACCAAATATGAGGTTATTTCTTCGGCTCCTTGCCTCGATGTCAATGGATTTGTACTCAAGCAGTTTTAAGCGCTGGTCGTGTTCGGATAGTGAGCCTTCTATTGATGTCAATTTTGTATGCATCTTTAAACATTCATCAACCTTGTGATCGAAATTCTTCATTTGTTTAAATATTTCTGTCACTTTTCCATCAAGAGATAATTGCTCAAAGTCATTTTCGTTTGTTATTACTGCACCATTGCTACACTCACCACCTGTGTTTATTCTAGTCCGCTTCCTATTTGTGTTGTCATTTTTTACATTGTTTACATTGTTCCCCACGTGTGGATTGACGAACCTGTTTTGGGTTATAAAAGGCTCGTCCTGAGAATTCTCGTAGCTGTAGCTGTCAAAACTATCAAGGTGATCCATACTTACAGAATTTTGGTTAAATTGGGACTGCTTACATGTACTGAAAATTACTTTTTGAAGATCGGGTTGAAAAAAATGGCGACTGTTTTCAATTACCGGAAGTCATTTGGAAAAACTTACCTTCTTACACATTCAATAAATTCTTTTATTTAATGTAATTGTTTTATTTAATTGTTCACACTAATTTTGGCACTCTTTGTTGCAGCATTTATATCCCGGTGTATAATTGCACCTTTGTTATCACAAACCGATTATCTCGTTATGATCGGATACTGTCCAGACAATTACAAAGAAAACATGGTGTCATAAACCCAGGGACCTACACTTGGACCCCTGCATAAACCACATGTTGCAGACGAGTGTCTGGTCAGTAAACATAAGTCACGATACCTCTATGTCATCTCTTGGCATATTGAGCAATCATTTAATATAAAGAAGTGAAACTCTAGCTGCTGGAGCAGTATTGAATTTTCATTAAAAACAATTCTTAAAAAATAATAAAAACACAATACCGCCACCAGCCTCTGAAGGCTGAAAATATAACAACATCGAAGAAATGTACGGGGATACACGCTACTGCATCCACGCAGCACACATCAAACTGTTGTAAGCCACATTTTAAAGCTAAAAATACTGATAAGTTAATTTTTTAATGAAATATTTTAACATTTTAACAAAAATGAAGACATTTGTCGGAAATGTATTAACTGGACCGAGTGTATATATTTATTAGCCAGTTAAACTTAATAATACATTGTTTAATAACTATACATTTAACTATTGTGCAATTTTACTGCTATGCAAATAAGGTATTTAACGGGTACCGGCAAAAGTTAACTCCGCTATTATGTGTAAAGATTGTACATTACTGCAGGGTCCGAAACACGATCATGAACATAAGCAGTCACAAAAGGGGCCGTTAGATAAATTAAATATATGCATTTATCATAAAATGCTATATTTTTATCACTCCTTATTACTAATAGAGATTTCAATATACATGCAAAGACAGTTACATTTGCGTAATTAATATGCAGGGTTTTTCCGTTTGTATGGTAAATTGAATTTATATTCATTCAATGTAAACGAAACGTAAATTCATTCAATGTAATAGAAAATTACCCCAATATTTAAAAATAGTACTGTATTCCGCTTTTTAGGGCTTTTTTTATAATTGATTAAATGCACCTCTGACTATTGATCGCTGATGAAATAAAACACTATCCACACCACTTAAAATTATAATACAATCAAAACTGCAGTATGCAAAAGCTGGACCATGCGCAGATTTTGAGCATTCAACACAATTGTTACGTGTGCAACCTTCTACTCTTCACCATTGGGACATGTATATCAAGCTTTACACCAGCGGGTAGACTACAACAAAATACTGTTTGAGTTCTTTTTTTTATTTTTTTCCTTTACCTTTTTTCCTCATCTCTTCAGAAATTGTTTCATACAATTTCTGTTTATTTATTTATAAATATCACACAATGTGAATTACCAGCATAATTTACATTGTCAGCAAATTGTTTAAACAATTGAAAATGAAAACACAATAACGTTTTGACATGCATGACAACTTTGCTTCGATTAAAAGCATGTCAACTTATTTGCAAACATTGGAAGAGTTTGAAAATTAATATAAATCAATTACAACACAAAGAATTATTATATACATAAACTCTTCTATCGCCGACAAACATCTTGCAATCCACCCAAATAGGTGTAAATGTTATTTTCATTTTATGTACATTCATGTTACATATATATGTCTTTTATTCATACCATAAACTATATTAGTATTCATTTAGTCCACTATCTTATTAACATACAGTATAATTCATTTGCTACAAATGTTTGAACAAACTTATCCCATATTTTTCATTTTTTACTAAAAATACTGAACAAGCAAATAATGTTTAGTACATTCGAAAGCATTTCTCCATAATTATTTAAGCTTAAGTTTTAATTCCTTATTTTCACCCTGGTAGAAGGCTTTAATTCCTTATTCTCACCCTAGTAGAAGTGACAACATTTTAAAGCCTATTGTAAATTTGTTCACTAAACCTTTTTTACCTGATTAAAAATTAGGGCTGTTTGTAAAACATGCATGCCCCCCCCATATGGGTTGTCAGTTGTAGTGGCAGCCATTGTGTGAATACGCTTTTTGTAACTGTGACCTTGTGACCTGAAAATGAATAGGGGTCATCTGCCAGTCATGATCAATTTACCTATTTCAAGTTTCATGATCCTAGGCCTAATTATTCTCAAGTTATCATGAGGACACCATTTTTACTGTTTCGAGTCACTGTGACCATGACCTTTGACATAGTGACCTGAAAATTAATAGGGGCCATTTGCCAGTCATGATCAATGTACCTATGAAGATTCATGAACCTAGGCGTAAGCATTCTTAAGTTTTCAGCCAGAAACCATTTTACTATTTCGAGTCACTGTGACCTGACCTTTGACCTAGTGACCTGAAAATCAATAGGGGTCATCTGCCAGTCATGATTAATGTACCTATGAAGTTTCATGATCTTAGGCCTAAGCGTTCTTGAGTTATCATCCGGAAACCATCTGGTAGACGGACCGACTGACTGACCGCCATGTGCAAAACAATGTACCCCCTCTTCTTCGAAGGGGGGCATAATTATACTTGTGCAAATGCAAACACAATGTATCCACATTTTAAAAGTCAATGATTCAATTAATCCTGATAGTCAATTAATGCAACACAAAGATTTAGGAGGCCCAGAATAAACTATTTTGCCCAGATATATGACATACTTTCCAGCCATATACATCTTTTAAAACATTTAATATAATTGACATTAAAAGCCATTTGGAACAAAATGCTAATAAATCAACATGGATCATGATTAAACCATACAAACAACTACGTAAACACTTAAAAGATGAACTTGTATGCAGAGATACTACCGTATTTAAACTGCAATCCAATTAAAAATTACACACATGCTTTTTAATGTTGAACATATGCATAAAGTCCAAGCATTCAAGTTAAGGCATTGACTTACGAGAAACATAATCTTGTAAATATAGCACCAAATAAAAAGTCATTGTATTTCTTCTAACCAAAATGAATGTAGACATTTATTCCAACTCATTACAAACGTCTTTCTTACCCGCAATGTTTGTATCTATTTTATCATAAATTTCTAGTCATTTTTGTATTGTTATAAATGAAGAACTGAATTTAAAATGTTCAATAAATGTATGAGAAACTGCATTTAAAACTAATTCCCTAGAACATGCATTTTAAAACCTCCATCATTCTCACTAGAAGGCTTGTAATAGTGAGGCATTTCAGCACGAACAGAAACACGTGAATACCAACAAAATAATGTTTGAAACAATCAGCACTAAATAACAAACTTATAAATAAATAAACAATATACAACTGCAGAATTGAATAAATGAACAAATGCAAAATTTTAATGGAAAATTCGTCTTTCAGAAACTCAGAAATTAGTTTCTGTATTACAATGAGTGTGGGGCTTAGGTTTTGTTAACTGTGATACAAACATGCGATAAAATGAGGATACTAATGTTATATCAGAATAGCATCATAAATCCAGAACACATAAATAAACAATGTTAGCATCAATACAATAAAATCAACATAGCTCATAGCTGTACAATAAAACAGGTTTTATTCATTTTATATAAATCTTCACAATCAAGAGTTTGTACACAATCTGTATCACAAAATTTTAAAGTCACTCAATGTTTGCCAAACCATTTAAGGTCACAAATCATTATAACTTAAAGGTCAAATCTTTGTAGAGAGAAACCATTTCCAATCTATATCAGCCTTTCACTCTACATCAGCCAAGATTACTGTCAAACATTTCCATCCACAAAGGCAATACTACCACTTTCAGACAGTTTAAGCCAAAAGTCTTTCTTCAGTGTTCATCATTTAAGCTGAGAAGAGAAACAAAGCATTCGGATTCCGCATGTATATGCCTATCTTCAGAAAACCAATCCTTTGACCTGGTGCAATTAATGCACCAAAACTGCCTGAAATGTGTTGTTCTGTTACCTTACACTCAGAATTCACATGGCCTCAAGAGGTTCAGGTATATTAACCCTTTGCATGCTGGGAAATTTGTCGTCTGCTATAATGTCGTCTGCTGAATTTCTAAAATTAGCATTTTCTTCGATTTTTTTCAAAAAATACTATCAGAATAGCAAACAGTTTGGATCCAGATGAGACGCCACGTTCTGTGGCGTCTCATCTGGATCTAAACTGTTTGCAAAGGCCTTCAAAATTCGGTTCCCGCACTGAAAGAGTTAACCAAAATGATTTTTTTTCTCATTAAACAAGTACAATTTATCTGCATTGTTGTCATCACAAAACAAGCCTTTTTTGTGAAGAAATAAAACCTAATAAATCAATATATTTTGTTTATTTTCACAAGCAAGTAAAGGTCAGAATGAATGATTTCTGTTTGCTTTTTTAAAGCAATGGTCTCAATCAATCAAACAACCTAAACTATTAATCTTCAGACAGTTGGAACAGGTTAACATTTACACTTAATGTTAAAATTTATAGTAACTCAAATTTCATGCACTTAAACATATTTTTTCCAGAAAAGTATTTTTAAAGCGGGTATATACGATTTTTATATGTGCTGAATTGTAAAATATTGATACAAATATGTTATAATAACACACACTATGCAAGAAAAATGATACATCTAAGACGAATTTCATAAAATACAGCAAATACAAATTAGCGCCCCGAGCCGATTGTGACGAAGATAATTCGTAATTATTTTCCTACAATAACCGACGCATTCGTCTTTTTTGTAAGTGTTCATGTGTCGTATGAATCGATATCGCTGCAGAAATTTCAAATGAACCGTTAAACTAAATTTAGATTCACATCGTACATGCATGATATATATGCTGGCGAATTCGGCTGTACAGCCTTTTTCGATTTCAGAATTAAATATCTGGCTTATTTAGCATTTTTCGACACATGTTCTTCTTAACTTTTATTTTAGTTTATATTGAAATATATGTATAATAAGTTTTTTACACATTTTATATTTATTACTAAATATTTGACAAGATCGTATATACCCGCTTTAATGTTTTATGATAAGCAGTAAATACAGAAAAATACAATCAAAGTGATGAGTGTGAAACTGTCTGATCTGCTTAACATGTTTATGTGAGATGCAACAGTTCAACTATAAACCTTCTAGGAATACATTTCTCCCTTCAGAGCTAGAAAGTGCCAAGCTTGTTTGGAACATATTCCATGAACATCTTCTAGCTCTTAAGGGACAGACTTATAAAATACCTATCATATATATTGACTCATAACAAACATCTGATGAAAATACTGTTCACTGAAATCCCAACAGGCCTCGAAGCAAACCTGCAGAAGAAAGCTGATAAGCCCTCTTTGGCTTTCAATGAAAAATATAGCCAATAGCAATTAATTCAAAATAAAAACAAGTAATAATTATATAATTTTAAACGTGTCTAGGACTGGTTAAGCCTCAGCTGTCCTCCTCCGCCTCATTGAGCCACGTGAAGAACTGCACGACCTGTTTAAGGGCTGTCCCCTTGCCCTCAGGTTCCTCGTCACTCCTCTCCCATTGCATAAACGCGTCCTCCGAAATGACGTCGTCGTCGTAAAGAATGTCAAACATGCCGCGCAGTAGACCTGCAACAATGGACATGTGTGATCAGTCTTCACTCCCTTGTCTTTGCAAAAGCAATCGTATAAAATACAATTTTTTTTGCACATGAATATTGATGATGCACAACAGACAAAAGGCTATAACAAAGCTCACCATGAGCACGTTGTGATGTTAAGGACCAGTACATACCCTGTGGGTGTTCTAGAGGCAATGGTACATAACCTGTGGATGTTCTAGAGGCAATGGTACATAACCTGTGGGTGTTCTAGAGGCAATGGTACATACCCTCTGGGTGTTCTAGATGGAATGGTACATACCCTCTGGGTGTTCAAGGCATGTGATATAAGGGACCAGTACGTACCATATAGGTGTTCGAGACATGTGATATAAGGGACCAGTAAATACCCTGTAAGTGTTCTAGAGACCTGTACGTACCGTGGGTGTTCTAGAGAGACCGGTACGTACCTTATGGGTGTTCGAGAAGTGTGATATAAGGGACCATTCGTACCCTGTGGGTGTTCTAGAAGGAATGGTACGTACCCTGTGGGTGTTCGAGACGTGTGATGAGCACCTGCAGCGCGTACAGTGCCTGCAGTTCAAACTCGGGCTGGTGGTCCAGGTACTTCTGCAGCAGGTCGTTACGGGCACTCAGGTCTTTGGGCTCCAACTTCTCCTTGCCCTTATCACCTGAAACCAAAGCACCAAAAGCTTACAGAAACAGCATGACCTTATTTGATATTCTGGGAAAACTGGGCTTAATGCATGTGCATAGTGTCGTCCCAAATTAGCCTGTGGAGTCCGCACAGGCTAATCAGGGACGACACTTTCCGCCTAAACTTGATTTTCGATAAGGAGAGACTTCCTTGAAACTTAAAATACCATAAAAGCAGAAAGTGTCATCCCTGACTGCACAGGCTAATCTAGGACGACACTTTACGCAAATGCATTAAGCCCAGTTTTCTCAGAATGCGGCTCATTTATTGATAGTTTGAATGAAAATAGCGGGGGATGAGCTGGGAGGAGAAAGGGTTCGATGGCTAGATTGCTGGTCAAAATACAAATTTATATCAAATGGTTATTTATATAGAAACCAATTCCAAACACAGTTACCCCAGATATTCATATTTATACTTCAAGAGGCCATTTAGACTTTAAGGACTTCTTTGCTTTGAAGTGATATTGTGGGCATCTAACAATTTATAGGTGTCTATCGCAACCGTTGTTTATTTTTGGTGTTTTCACTTCATATACACTTATATTTGTTAATGCAGCATCAACATACTACAACAATATACCGGAAAGAGAAAAATAATGCATTTGAATATCAACCGTACTTTCGTTCGACAACTGATCATGCATGTAAGATTTGAACGTAAATTTAGTATTAGTGCAGATTGGTTTATACGAAACAAAGACACAATTTTGTTTTACGGATCATTTCGGCTTACAGGACTGGGTGGGTCACGTAAGAATATCAAATATAAAATATATTTTTATAAACAACTGGTAGCAAGATGAGTTGCAGATAATTGGTCAGTAACCACATTTTAACTAACTCTTTTGACCTGTTAATTCTTTTCAGCTCAATCAACAGTGCAAAATGCCCATAATATCACTTTAATCAGTTCTTATAAATGAATTATGGACAAAAATAAATCTTTAGAAAGCTCATTAATCCTTTCGCCCTCAGAAGCAAAGTGAAAATGGCTATATGTAACCACCATAAAACCAGATCCACTTGCAGGCTGTTCAGATTTCATGCTGTTTGTTCCTCATAAATATCTCATGTTTGGAAATGAAGCGTTTAAAACTTGAATCTATTAAGAAAGGTTGTCGTTGTTATTCTAAGCCACTACAAACCTGTTAAATTGTATATTATATTAGTGGTAAATGATTAAAAACAAGAGCATCGCCTTGCGGGTGCAGACCGCTCATCTATTTTCTTTTTAAAGGTGAAGGGACTCTTATTTTCAATCACAAAGGAGGGAGGGGTGGAGTGAAGAGCGGTGCATTGTGTGGGGGTGTGGATATTTATTACATTTTCTTCCAAAAATGCGAAAAAAAGGAAAAAAAAAATCGGGGTGGGGGGGGGGAGGGTGGGGGGGGGGGGGTGGGGGGGGGGGATTCTTGGGTGCGATGGTTGGACGGTATTTCAAACATAAAATAATCAAAATAGTTTTGTTTTTTAAACCGTTTAAAAAAAAAATTGGGGAGGGGGGTGGGGTGGGGGGGGGGGGGTATAGTGTGAGGGTGTGGTGGTCATTTGTGAGATGATCTTAAAAAAAAAAAAAAAAAAAAAAAAAAAAAAATAGGGGGGGGGGAGGGGCACGGGTAGATTGTTTTGGGAGGAGTCTATTGTGGTATGTCAGGTAAGAGTAGTTTTGTCAAAGTATCAATCAAATCTAATCATAAATAAAGAAGTTATGGCAATTTTAGAGAAATTTAATAATTTGACCTTGAGAGTCAAGGTCATTCAAAGGTCAAGGTAAAATTCAACTTGCCAGGTACAGTAACCTCATGATAGCATGAAAGTATTTGAAGTTTGAAAGCAATAGCCTTGATACTTAAGAAGTAAAGTGGATCGAAACACAAAATTTAACCATATATTCAAAGTTACTAAGTAAAAAAAGGGCCATAATTCCGTAAAAATGACATCCAGAGTTATGCAACTTGTCCTTTTACTGTACCCTTATGATAGTTTGCGAGTGTTCCAAGTATGATAGCAATATCTATGATACTTTAGGGGTAAAGTGGACCAAAACACAAAACTTAACCAAACTTTCAATTGTCTAAGTATAAAGGGCCCATAATTCCGTCCAAATGCCAGTCAGAGTTACATAACTTTGCCTGCACAGTCCCCTTACGGTAGTTAGTAAGTGTTGCAAGTATGAAAGCAATAGCTTTGATACTTAAGGAATAAAATGGACCTTAACACAAAACTTAACCAAAATTTTCAATTTTCTAAGTATAAAAAGGGCACATAATTCTGTCAAAATGCACGCCAGAGTTATCTAACTTTGCGTGCCCAGTCCCCTCATGATAGTTAGTAAGTGTACCAAGTTTGAATGCAATAGCATTGATACTTTCTGAGAAAAGTGGACCTAAACGCAAAACTTAACCGGACGCCGACGCCGACGCCAAGGTGATGACAATAGCTCATAATTTTTTTTCAAAAAATAGATGAGCTAAAAATGCTTATTTAATTGCAACCACTCACCTTTAATTGCACTGGTACACACAGCAGTCATGAGCGCCCGGATGAACTTCTTGGACTTAATTGTCGGCTCGTCCACATTAGACTCTATCCAATCAAACACAGCCTCATTATTGAGCCGTTTGTCTACAATGAGCTCGTGTAGTCTCTCGGAGATCTGG
The DNA here is from genome assembly GCF_020536995.1 of Dreissena polymorpha. Lineage (NCBI taxonomy): Eukaryota > Metazoa > Mollusca > Bivalvia > Myida > Dreissenidae > Dreissena > Dreissena polymorpha. The sequence goes on from NC_068359.1 coordinate 60,226,761, forward strand.
ACGATTGGAAGACCTGTGGTTGGCGTGGAGGGGGCGCTGTCACCTCCCTTTGTGAACTCTAGTCCCTGAATGGAGGTAAAACATGGCTATGTCATGAAGAGAAAATATATATGAGCTATACTCTGTGACAAAGGGGTTTAATGCATGTGAGTAAAGTGTCATCTCAGATTAGCCTAAGCAGTCTGCACAGGCTAATTGGGGACAACACTTTCAGCCTAAACTGGATTTTTGCAACAAGATACTTTCTTTAAACAGAAATTATCAAAACAGCTGAAAGTGTCAGCCCTGATTAGCCGGTACAGTATAATCTGGGACCACACTTTACTCACATGCATCAGACCCTCTTTTAACAGAGCAAGGCTCATATACAGGGGTGTGATTTCAGAACCACCTTAAGGGGTGGGGAAAGGGGGGAATTCCCTATGCCCCTAACAAGGTTCAACTTAGCTCTTCATTTGTATACAGATCAACCAAAATTTACAAGGGTTGTTTGTAGAACATGCATGCCCCCCATATGGGCTCTCCGTTGTAGTGACAGCCATTGTGCAAGTATGTTTTGACACTGTGACCGCGACCTTTGACCTAGTTACCTGAAAATCAATAGGGGCCATCTGCCAGTCATGATCAATGTACCTATGAAGTTTCATGATCCTACTCATAAGCATTCTTGAGTTATCATCCGGAAACCATTTTACTATTTCGGGTCACCGTGACCTTGACCTTTGACCTAGTGACCTGAAAATCAATAGGGGTCATCTGCGAGTCATGATCAATCTTCCTTTTAAGTTTCATGATCCTAGGAATAAGCGTTCTTAAGTTATCATCCGGAAACCATTTTACTATTACGGGTCACAGTGAACTTAACCTTTGACCTAGTGACCTCAAAATCGATAGGGGTCATCTGCGAGTCATGATCGATCCTAGGAATAAGCGTTCTTTAGTTATCATCCTGAAACCATTTTACTTTAATGGGTCACCGTGAACTTAACCTTTGACCTAGTGACCTCAAAATCGATAGGGGTCATCTGCGAGTCATGATCAATGTACCTATGAAGTTTCATGATCCTAGGCATAAGCGTTCTTGAGTTATCATCCGGAAACCATTTTACTATTTCGGGTCACCATGACCTCGACCTTTGACCTAATGACCTCAAAATCAATATCTGCGAGTCATGATCAATCAGACCTGTTTACCTACCGATTGCTTCTCAGTAGTATGGAGGGCATCTCTCAGTAGTTTTGGGCTGTTGTCAATAGTTTTAAACTTTTCAATCATTTTGAGCATTAAAACACAATGACTGGGTCACATATCAGTTTAACGGTACATAAAGCATTAGATGAATTTAGTTGCTAATAATTAAATCTGTTAAGTGATTTTTTTGCTTTGATTTGTTACAGCCTGTGCCATTTGGATTGGGAAAATTAGCGCGATAAACCATGAAATTGGGAGACATTAAGCATTATACATATGATTATAAGTAACAGAATTAAAATTGTCTTTAAAGGGGCCTTTTCACAGATTTTGGCATTTTTTTAACTTATTCATTAAATGCTTTATATTGATAAATGTGAACATTGGATCATAAAAGCCCCAGTAAAAAATCATGAAAAAAAATTAAAAAAGGAAAAGAACATTGCCCGGAGCAGGTTTCGAAACCAGTGACCCCTGGAGTCCTGCCAGAGTTCTGAAGTAAAAACGCTTTAGCCTACTGAGCTATTCCGCCGAGTACACATTATTGACGTATTTTATACCTTATATAAGCAATCTTCGTAGTTTCACAAAATTTAACGACAAAAACAGAACTCTCCAAATTATTCAATCGTTTCGCGTTGCAACGCTTTATAATTTTTAGGTTTTAAAATCGTCAAAAGATGCATATAATGGCTATATTAGAGCATTGTTAATGTTCAGTATTACTGTTTCCTCACAAATATCATAACTTAAACGAAAACTTACGAATCTGAAACAACGTTTTTCAATTTTGTCAATTTACCAAAGCGTGAAAAGTTCCCTTTAAGTGCATGTTTGACAGCATTTTATATTATAAAGTACTGCTTCAATGTCTTCTTACAATGAAGACAATATTTAGTTAATACCATCCACATGCATATTAAACTTGCAATAATCTATAGATTCTTAAATACACCATTTGATCATAAGCTCTTTAAGAATAGCTATTGATTTAATTCAGTATTTTTTTAAATTAAATATCATAAGGGGAAAACTAACAAATATTGACAAGCATCCTTTAGTGTTCTTGTTGTGTTAATGATGTATTAAATGGAGTTAAAATAATATATTTCATTTGTTTACCTTTCAATATTTTGCACTTGACAACCTCAGTTCAATGTTATTTCATTAAACTGTACAGCGTAACAAACATAATAAAGCAGAATAAGCATATGAATCTGATTATACACAGATCCACTAACATTTAATCAATTCATGTTTGTCTCTTTCCATTTTCAAACGATACTCATCTTATTATAATAAATGCTTTAACTTTGTGAGTAGACAATTTTCCAACACTCGTTTCCGTGACGCACATTCACTGTGCAGATTTCTGATAAATATTTTTTTAATCTCAAACATAGTATGTTGCGTTAATTGACACACCCATTACATTATTCCCTAATGACCGTATGATATCCTTTTTTAATTTGAATGGTATTTATTATTTTCGCTGTTAATCGCAATTTCTCGTCTGTTTGTCGCCATCTTGGACGTGTGTAAAAACAGGCGTGCTCAATCCTGATACATCGACTATCGTCAGTATTCTTCGCAATAGAGAGAGAGATGTGTATACTGGATAGCAACGTAAAATCGTATATATTCGGCTAAATTTGCAAACCAAAACGCAAGTCAGTTGTCGTTCGGTGACGACTCGACAAGCTCGATCAGCACTTGTTCCTCGGGAGGCTTGAATTTCAACGTTTTTTACTAGGCAAGAGCCAAAATGATTATGATTGGTACATTACCCATTAAGACCGAAATTAAGCGAAAGTACGATTAAAAACTGAAATTTGACCATTTTGATCGATGGATCCATACAGTACAAATCCATACTGCGTAGTTTAGCCAAATAATCCGTAGTAACTACGGCGAATCCGTAGAAGTAAACAGGTCTGATCAATGAACCTATGAAGTATCATGATCGTAGCCATTAGCGTTCTTGAGTTATCATCCGGAAACCATTTTACTATATCAGGTAACCATGACCTTGACCTTTGATATAGTGACCTGAAAATCAATAGGGGTCAACTGCGAATCATGATCAATCTACCTATCAAGTTTCATGATCCTAGCATAAGCATCCTTGAGTAATCATCCGGAAACCATTTTACTATTTCGCGTCACCGTGACCTTGACCTTTGACCTAGTGACCTGACAATCAATAGGGGTCATCTGCCAGCCATTATGGTGGACGGACCGACCGACAGACTGACATGTGCAAAGCAATATACCCCCTCTTCTTCGAAGGGGGGCAAAATAAATATTTAAAATATTATTTGACATTGAAAATGCTGAAGGAAATCTCCTCAATGATAAGAAATCACATTCCTGTATATATGCATCTTGTTCTGGGAAAACTGGGCTTAATGCATGTGCGTTCAGTATGGTCTCTGATGAGCCTGTGTAGTCGGGGACGACACTAACTGTCTCAATTTGGTTCTTGTTTACAAGAGACTTCCTTAAAACAAAAAAATCCATAAAAGCGGAAAAGTGTCATAATTAGCTGAGAGGAGACATCAAAGCCCATTATTATTACTGTATTACTTATTTGAGTCTATTTCCTGGGAACAAACAAGAACCTGGTGCGTAACAAGAGACCTGGTCATAATGGATGGAGCTCCAGTTATCTAGATCACATCGGCATTACATACAATACATCAAAGCAACCTATTGAATAACCCTGTACCATTTGACACATTTGTAGTCCCTTTGAAAGTTACATTTAATTAAAGACCTTTCTTACTCAATTCAAGTTTTACAGGCTTCATTTACAACCCTTATTTACAGATGATCAGCAAACAGCAAAAAAACCTGAACAGCCTTGCGAGTTACTCGCAGGCTGTTCTGGTTTTATGCTGGTTGCAAAAGCCATTTTCACTTTGCTTCTTATGGGGGAAAGGGATAAATGCAAATGTACCTTGTCTTGCAGGAATTGCTCTATCTGATTCCTGGGAACGAAGTCAGACCAGGTGAGACCAGACGAGGTCCACAGACCAGCAACCTTCTTGTGGCCCTGAAAACAAATAGAACAGTCAGAAAACTAGGGTAAACTTGTCTACCAAAGATCTCATTCAGGAGAAAGGGAACGTTCAATTAAGGAATCATAACATATATAAAGATTCAATATGTATGGAATCCAGAATATTCAATTTACTTGACAGTAAGGGAAACACAAGGAAAAGTCACAAGTGAACAAGAAACTTACTGAACATTGTTCAGTAATTCAGTAATTATTATTTTAACTAATATCTCTACAAAGGTCAAGACATAAAGTTAAATGTATCGAGTCAGTAGCTGACTATCACAGTCGAGATGTGATTGCAACAAATGCTCCTGATCAAATATTGATGTATGCACCCTATGTCATTGCCTGGCAGAACATTGGCCAGCCAACTGGCTTAAATAGTGCAGAATAGATGATAATAATAGAACTGAGCCTTTTTTCTCACATTTCAATGTGTTTGCCTGCATGAACAAATACAATTCTTACATACAGACAGTGCCCCAGATAATTATTTGGGAAATAGGGTTTTCACCCATTGATTTTGAAAAATAGGGTGATTTCGTTCTTGAAATAGGGTGAACTTAAGTCATAAAAGTGCATACCTTATAATCATTTATGCTTTACATCTGTTGAAGCTGCACACTTGTATTGATTTAATAAAACTGTAAACTATTATAATTAACTTTAATAAACAGATGTTTCATAACATCTTTAACCCTTGAAACAGTCCATAATATAAACTCTAAACTTAAAAAAAATGTTAGCACGAATGATTTGGCATTTATTGGCTCTTGCTTTCTTGGTTCAAAAAGTTTGCGATCGACTGATATTTTGGCGCAACAATCGCAGTCGTCTTTCGACCTCTCTTAGACATTTTTATTTCGCATTGTAGTAGAAACTGAAAGAACAGACGCTTTACAAATACATGCACAATGAGTGATGGATTAAATCAGATTGAAAACGCATGTATGTCGTCATAAACGCTTTAATTAAGCTATGAAATCTAGTCTGCAGAGCCTTTAAATAATAATTAACTGATTTCCTGCTCCGTCATCCAGGCGCTTTCTGAATAAAAGCGTCGCCGCGTTACGAAAATAATTCCAAAGAGAAAATACCGAAAATGAGCAAAGCATTTTCGATCGAAGCTATTGTACGTATCAAATTTGATGAATTTGCGTAAAAGTCAAATTGGTTGCGTTTTCAATACGCATGATATTGTATTTCTTTGCGTTTTTAAACATTTTAATAGGGTGAAAGACGCAGATACGCAGCTTATCTGGGGCACTGCATACAGACAAAGAATCTACAGCCTCTGGAAAATTTAGTTGAAAGTTCAATACACAGAACATTGATCAGGGATGATCATAAAGACTTATTTATTTTGCAAGCAGGTTCAAGTCATTTGAATATTGTATATTGAGTCAGAGGCATACAGACGCAGTAGAGATGTGACTGCTACATCCACTTCTGATCCCATATTGATGTATGCACTGTATGTCATAGCCTGACAGTACATATGCCAGCCAACTGGCTTAAATACAGCAGAATAAATCATGTCTTTAGAACTTAGCCCCCTTTTTTTGACATTCTCATTCACTTTTCTGCATGAACAAATTGCATTCTTATACACAGAAAATTCATCAGCAACATCGTGTTAATTGAGTTTTAAAATATTTTCACTGGTTAGTGATAAGGACCATAGAGACTTATTTTGCATGCAGTTTTGTGTAATTACAGTTTCGTGTCATTATGATGATCATGTACAAGACAATGTATTGAGTCAATAGCATACAGACACAATGGAGACGTGACAGTTACATATGCATCTGATCCCATATTGATGTATGCACCCTATGTCATTGCCTGGCGGTACATATGCAAGCAAACTGGCTTAGTGCAGAATCCAGGAAAAGACTAGTACAAGCAAGGAAGGAAGCCATATTTTCTAAACTTTTCATACGCTTGATTGCCAAATGTTTACCTGTTAAAATTGCCTACCTCTCTATGACTAGCATCATGAAGTATCTCAGCCAGAAGCACGCCAGCCTTGTTGGTCTGTGACAGCGGCCCCACAGCAGTCTTCAGGAAGGACAGGGGCACGCTGCTGTCCTGTATCATGGGGCTGATCATCTCGCCATAGTACTGCCAGATCTTGGGAATGTCGATCTCAAGGTCCTCTGCAAACTCCAGCACCTCCAACAGCCTGTAGATGTCAGAAAGGGAATAATAATCTAAATGATTATGATTGAGCAATTATGCAATCACCACAATGGTCGCAGCTGTATTTGAATGTCAAGAAAACGCTCGGCTGCGGGTGCAGTTTTGAATAAATGAGTTTCTCTGAAAACAGCCAAGCTAAAAACTGGAGCCGAGACCCACCTACATTCCATTGGAATCCACCTTATAAAGGAGCATGTTATAATGGATTTAAGCGTGTTATAATGGATTTACTGTGTATTACTCAAATACACACTTTCAACACTTTGTTGCGTTTTGGAAAATCAAACAAAAGATAATACCTTTCTTGGAAGATTTCAAAGGTTTTATTTTCAACTATAAGATATTGATGAGCAGCAAACGGCATAAAACCTGAACAGCTCTCCACTTACTTGCAGGCTGTTTTGGCTTAATGCTTGTTCATTCCATAATACTCTACATATTTTTCAAGGAAGGTCACTCCCTAAAGGATTATTCAGCACAAGGAAGGAGGAGTTTTCCCCCTACATTGAACAGACTGATAAACAACAATCCTTTAGTGAACGACTTCTCACCCGCTGATGTAGCTATCCACAGAGATGATCTGCTGTTTGACCAGCCCATGCAGCAGGAAGCCCGTCTGCTTGCGAGACTGCGAAGAGCGCTCCAGCACGTGGTTCATGGCCGAGCTCACAAAGTGGCGGTGGTTGGCCTCTGCAATCTCCTTAACACAGTCTTGTGCCTCCTGCGAGTCAACACAAACCAACAACTCATCATCCAATTCATTGTAGAATACTTATCAAGTTTAAGGTGATGTTCATGCCAAAATCCAAAACATTATTACCTGGACATATTAGGCAGGATTAACCCTTAACCCCTGAGATACGTATTTTGACACATTTGTAGTCCCATAGAAAGTTACATTCAATTAAATACCTTTCTTACTAGATTCCAATTTTAAAGGTTTCAGTTCCAACCCTTACATACTGATGAGCAGAAAAAAGCATGAAACCTAAACAGACTGTGAGTTACTTGCAGGCTGTTCTGGTTTTATGCTGGTTGCAAATGCCATTTTCACTTTGCTTCTTATGAGGGGAAGGGTTAAGTGGAAGTGAAACAAAGAAATCCACTTGCCTTAGCCCCTTATATATATCACAAAGTTATGCCTTTGGCAGGACAGTTTTGCACCCATGGACAGACACACCCCGTGACTGCTTAATACAGCCTTCTATGCAGGGCAAGCATAATAACTACGCGTGATCAAAAGGTTCCAAATACAGAGAACTCACTTTTTTCTCATAAATTACAATATTTGGGCTGATGGCTGAATGAAGCCAATAAAAATTGAATCTAGAAATAAAGTTTTAATATTAAATTTGATTTTCTAAGCGACTACAAATGCCTCATCAAATTGTGTGTCAGTGTGTCAAGGGGTTAACACAACTTGCCCCCACCTTTTAACTTTAGAAAAGAAGAATATTTAGGTTAACGTTAACCAGGTGTCTAGTCAGTAGCTGACTATCACAGTCGAGATGTGATTGCAACAAATGCTCCTGATCATGTGTTGATGTATGCACCCTATGTCATTGCCTGGCAGAACATTGGCCAGCCAACTGGCTTAAATAGTGCAGAATAAATAATGTCTTTAGTGATAAGCCACAACCATTCCCTCACCTTAACATAGTGTATCTGGATGTACTGGCAAATATCGCCTTCATTTTTGTCTCCATGTTCATAATTAACTGATAAATTAACCAGAGAAATGTCATACATTAATAATGGGTTTGGCTGAATCTATAGGAATAGAAGGAACTACAGAAAAGAAGGATATTTGTGGATTGGTGCAATAACAGTGTCATACAAGTTAACACAATCAAGCCCACACCTTCACATTGTGAATCTGGAAGGACTCAACAAGATTAAAAAAATATAAATATAGTTTAGGCTGAAAGTGTTGTCACTGATTAGCCTGTGAAGACTGCACAGGCTAATCTGGGATGACAACGCACATGCATTACCCAACTAGCCCTCACCTTGACATCATGTATCTGGAAGTACTCATTACCCAACCTAGCCCTCACCTTGACATCATGTATCTGGAAGTACTCATTACCCAACCTAGCCCTCACCTTGACATCATGTATCTGGAAGTACTCATTACCCAACCTAGCCCTCACCTTGACATCATGTATCTGGAAGTACTCATTACCCAACCTAGCCCTCACCTTGACATCATGTATCTGGAAGTACTCATTACCCAACCTAGCCCTCACCTTGACATCATGTATCTGGAAATACTCGTCAAGTATTGCCTTGGTCTTCTTCTCCATCTCATCATGTGGGAGCACCTTGGCGTTGTTGCTAGGGACGACAGCAGGCGGGGGCGTTACTGTGGTGGGGCGTGGCTCGGCGGAGGAGCCTCTACCCCTGCCCCGCCCCTCTCGGCTCACATACTCCTCCTGGTGCTGGTTGGCTACAATTGCCCTGGTAACGGAGAGCAGACAGGTCACATATCGGAAAATGTGGGCTTTTAAGTACCTTGGCCCGTTTTTACAAAACTCTTTAGGGAAAGGAAATTCCTAAGGTTCCTTAAGTATCTTGCTGCCTGAATTATAGATATTTGAATATGTATATGTTTTAAACATGTGAATATTAATACAGTGACTTACGTTTTGACCTTTTTTTGGCAAGCAGAACACATCAGATTTCTTGCAAAAAAACTTGACCTGAAATTATCCCTCAAGTTTTCCCTAAAAAGCTTTGTCAATATCGGCCCGGAACTATCAATGCATGCATCAGAATTCTCAATCACAGCATTAAACAAGACTATTGTCAAGCAACATAAGTCCCCTACCGGCTCCACCATTGTCAGAAATTTCACCATCTTCAGAATATTTTTTTTTAAACATATTTGTTGCCATAGCAACCAGAATTTTGACGTAGGAGCAAAATGAAATGACGCGCATAATGTCCATTTTACAGAGGGTCAAAACATTAAATTAAGGAATCCTTCATTAAAGGCTTTCTAAACATCGATAACACAAGAAAAATATTAAAGGAGTGCTAAAATGAATCTCTCTCTGACGAAGACTATTCCTAACATCACTTTCCCTGGGAACTCAACAATGCTGTTCATCTGTATCAGAAACGAGGAATTCATTATGTCGACACAGAAATCCGACCAAGAATAATCATCATCTACAGATGTGTTTCAGTTTGTTGGTTTCATTATGGGTCTTCATAGCTGATAATAGTAAGTCAAATCCTAATAATGTTAACACATTAATGTAGCAACGCTCCCTTACTTGGTAGCAGCTACAGCCTTCTCGCGCTCCTGCTCCTGTGACAGCTGCATACTGAGGTTGGGTCGACCGAAGCCTCCGCGGCTCCCCCTGGAGTCCCCTCGAGCAGGGCTGCTACCTCCCACACGACGACTAGAGTCCTCCTCAGGCTTGCTGAGTGCAGAGAACCTGCACAAAGGAAATGAGTCTTGATATGTGAAAAGGGGTTTTAATGCATGTGTGTAAAGTGTCATCCCAGAATAGTCTGTTCAGTCCACACATTACTTAATTTTTAAGTATTTATTAGCAATAAAGCAAACAAAAACAGTCTTACTACACGATTTTTCGCAAGCTACAGGACCCCGGCCGCATTCAGTCAATTCAGGAAAAAAAAAAGATGTCACTTGAGTGCTCACCTGTTAGCGGGTGCTGTGTTCTGCTGCTGTTTCTCCTTCTCCATGGAAGCACGTCCACCAGCTGTGCCCCCAGTACTGCCCCTGCCCCAGCCTGCAAACCTGCCAGCACCTCCCCCGGGCCCCAGCTGTATACTGTCATCCACATTTTGCTGAAAGAACGGCAATTTTTACCAATGAAAATACAGTAGTTGCTCAAACTTCAACAACCAGTTAATCTAACAGTTGTTTTTTTTTTGGATAAATTATTTATGTGACCTAATGTTTAACCTTTTAAATCATGTGTTAATTGTAAATAAATTTGCATTCTTAAACAAATCAACATCATGTGACTAACCCGTGAGATCTTCATCTTGGATGGGTCGATGGATCGGTCCACTTTGAGGGGGGTACGCTGGGCCCCCACCATGTTCCAGCCATCAGAGCCAGCCTGGCCTCCCATCTGACCACTCGGCGGTCCTCGACGACCTACAATAATGTGTTCATGTAGCTTTAATTCAATTAATTATACTACAAATTGTATGGTAAGTTAACAGGTTAATTTGCTGGTATATCATACATTTTCTTTTAAAAATCGATTGCAGATTTTGCAACAGTATAGCTATATTAAACAACAAGAAAAGAGTAGGTCAGTGCGTGACATGGGAATGTTACTGTTGAATTGTGACTTGAAGTGCAAAAGATAATGTGACCATCGAAATAGATATGTATGCAAACTGGAAATAAACACTTGGTTAAAATGTATGGCATGTTTACGAAGACAGCTTCTAAAACTTATAGTCACTGCTTAATATGACTATTTTGTCTCCATATTAAGTTATATGGAAGCCTCAGAAAGTTTCCTTTAATCCCTCCACTCTCACAACCCAGGAAGATTGAATTACCCTATATAAGTATCTGTATCAGAAACGAGGAATTCATTATGTCGACACAGAAGTCCGACCACGAATAATCATCATCTACAGATGTGTTTCAAATGTGTCTGTTTTAATTTTTGGTCTTCATAGCTGACCGTTGCAGTTTTACTAGATATCTTAATGGGATTTTTATGTAAAACAATGTCCAACTAGAAAAATTCCAACCGCTTTAAATTTGACTGGAAATCAGTCCTAGAATTGTAAGTCCTTTGCTTCACCAAATGAAGTACAAGACTGCTGGAATGTTTTAAGCCACATACAAATATCTTGGGAGGGGTGGGGAGATGGGTAAAATTGGGGTGGGGGGTCTCAATGGATACATTCTGCTTACCTCCCCGACCGCCCTGTGATTTATTCTGCATCTGAGCCTGTTGGGATAGGAAGGCTTTCTCTTGGTTCTCCTTTTCCACCTCCTTGTGTATCTGGTCTATGGTCTTGGGGTTGTTGTCCACACGCCGGGGTATCCAGTTGTTCTGAAATACACAATGTTGCAAGTATGATTTAGCCTTGGTCTGAGCAAACTGGCCTTAATGCATGTGCGTCAAGTGTTTTACCTTATAAGCCTGTAAGGACTGAACAGATGAATCTGGAAAAACTTTTACTCACACGCATTATGCATTAATTAAAGTGTTTGCATTAAGCATTAATTAAAGTGTTTTTTTTCAGAACGTGGCTCAATTGTGAATACTTTCACTAATGTATCTTGTAGTTAGTCCTTAATTGGTGTAATTGAAAAAGCTTGCCAGTGACAAATGAGAAAAGTTTATCTGATAAATGTTCAATGACCTAACAAGATTAAACAGTGATAAACAATACAAACAATTGACCTTGGACAGGTATAAAATAATATGAGTTGCAATCACATATTCTTTTCATACACAACTGCAAAAACAACACATTAAGGGACTCTTGGTATTTTTGACATTTTAAACAAGGGGCTGCACCAAGGTGCCACTCAAAGGAATTTACTTTAAGATTAATGAACTTGATTATAAAATATAAATTTACACTTGCGATTTTTTTTCTGCTTTGCACAAAGTGATTACACAATTTGCTCGGTGTTCACTCCCAAGACTGTGTAAAACAATTCAATGATTGACATGTCTGTCATCAGCAACGAGGAATTCATGATGTCACCAGGGAGCATCAGTCACAGAATTAATCATCATCAACAGACACAGCATGTCTTAACCATGTAATTCTGAACGCAAAATTATGCTTATTACACCAAAACCTCACTAAGTTTAAATTATTTGTGTGTGCACTTAAATTTGTTTTTACAATAGAATATTACATACAAGCATGACATATAAACAGTATTTCATGAACATTTACTTGAAGGCTTTATATAACCATAGTTGTAAACATACATTCATATATACATTTCATTTAGCTTAATATTGAAAGTAAATAAAGAAACAAGAGGGCCTGAAAGGCCCAAAGTCGCTCACCTGAGATAACAAGATATTATTGGGACAAATCTTATGACCAAGTTTCACTAAGATCGGAAAATAAATGTGGCCTCTTGAGTGTTGACAAGATTTTACTATAGCCATATAGGAAAAATGCCCCGCCCCTGGCAGCCATGTTTTTCAACCAACCGGCATCATTTTTGAACTCATCCAAGATATTAACGGGATGAATCTTCTGACCAAGTTTCATGAAGATCGGACAGTAAATGTGGCCTCTAGAGTGTTAAAAAGATTTTACTATAGCCATATAAGAAAAAATGACCGGCCCCTTGGAAGGCATTTTTTTCAAGCAAACATAATGTTTTTCGAACTCATCCAAGATATCATTGAGACCAATCTTCTGAGCAAATTTCATGAAGATTGGACAATAAATGTGGCCTCTAGAGTGTTAATAAGGTTTTACAATAGCCATATAAGGAAAAAAGCCCCGCCCCTGGTGTCCATGTTTTTAAAGCAACCAAAACCATTTTCGAACTCATCTAAGATATCATTGAGACCAATCTTCTGACCAAGTTTCATGATGATCGGAAAATATATGTGACCTCTAGAGTGTTAACAAGGTTACTATAGCCATATAAGGAAAATAGCCCCGCCCCTGTGGTGCCCTTTTTTTTTTAACCAACCGGCAACATTTCAAACTCATCCAAGATATTATTGGGATGAAGTTTCTGACCAAGTTTTATTAAGATCGAACTATAAATGTGGCCTCTAGAGCGTTAACAGGATTTTACCGTAAAAAGTTGTATATAAGGCGCACTTTTTTACCCCAAAATTTAATTTTAAAAACTTGATGCGCGTTATGCACAACTACAGCCATGCCAAGACATTTTTTCGCTGTCAGTTACCCAGTAGCGGTAATTCGCATCATTCTGTTTTCCGGTGTTTTAACTGTAACTATGTTAATAATAGTGTTATATTGACGATCTGAATAAGATGAACAAACATTATAAAGTTAACATATATATTTTCTATCTTTTTCAGGTACGTACAGAGCATTGAAATCAAATAAATTTGAAGAAGAGAATGAAAAACGAGGAAGCCATTTTTATTTAAATGTTATTGTTTACTTTTCCCACAATATTATACCCTACTTTACTAGGGTTACACAATTTATTTGGGGGCACTTGTCGATTTACAATAGTATGTCGGCAAGGTATTTCCCGATATATTTAAGATTATTTTTCTTGCTTTTCAAATGTGTTAATAAAATTGATGCTGTGTTTGTTTACACGTTTTCATACGTCTTGTCAAGATTGAGGATGTGATTATTGAGCAATTTGCGTCACCTGTCAAGTTTTGTGTAGCTGGGCTATTATCAAAACATGCGAACCGGCAAACGGCTTCACACCTCCATTGTTTGTTTATCGCCGGTAATGTCGTGATTGTGTTGAGAAGTTTGAGTCGTTAAAGTCTCCTGTCAATTTTAGACACTCGAAAAGAACGCATGATATCGGCATTGTAAATAAAACGCCCGGTTGTGAATTAGTCATGCATGAATAACCAGGTGACAATACCAATCAATAATGTCAGTTTCTTAGTTATAACTAATCCATCCGTTATGTGTACTCCACGATAAAATCGTGGACAGTTACTTCGGAGACATATGATGAAAACCTTGATGGTATCCTCGTAGAAAGTGTGCATTTCATGCATAATTCATTTAAATCAAAACATTTATTTTTACGCATTATATGATTTAAAAAAAACACCAACTAGTTGTATCGTTATCGTCTTAAAACTAATTTATAATTGAAGCAATAAAAGAATAAGTAAGATCGGCAATGTAAATATAACGATTTTCAGTTAGCCTGCGGTACGGAATTTTTCCCCCGATTTTTTTGCTTCAAAAACTTTTTTTCCCGATTTTTTATCTTTAAAAAGTAGATGCGCGTTATACATAAATGCGCGTTATACACAACGTTTTACGGTACTATAGCCTTATATAGCCATATAAGGAAAAATGCCCCGCCCCTTGGTGGTCATGTTATTCAAGCAAACGTAACCATTTTCGAACTCATCCAAGATATCATTAAGACAAATCTTCTGACCATATTTCATCAAGATTGGACAATAAATGTGGCCTCAAGGTTTTACTATAGCCATATAAGGAAAAATGCCCCGCCCCCTGGCGGCCATGTTTTTCAACCAACCGGCATCATTTCGAACTCGTCCAAGCAAGATATTATTGGGATGAATCTTCTGACCAAGTTTCATTAAGATTGGACAATAAATGTGGCCTATAGAGTGTTAATAAGATTTCACTATAGCCATATAAAGCCATATAAGGAAAAATGCCCCGCCCCTTGGCAGCCATGTTTTTCAAGCAAAGGTTACCATTTTTTAACTCATCAAAGATATCAGTTGGATAAATCTTCTGAGCAAGTTTCATGAACATCGGAAAATAGATGTGGCCTCTAGAGTGTTAACAAGGTTTTACTATAGCCGTATACGGGAAAATGCCCCGCCCCATGACGGCCATGTTTTTCAACCAACCTGCATCATTTTCGAAATCGTCCAAGATATTATAGGGATGAATCTTCTGACCAAGTTTCATGAAGATCAGACAATAAATGTGGCCTCTAGAGTGTTAACAAGATTTTACCCATAGCCATATAAGGAAAAATGCCCCGCCCCTTGGCAGCCATGTTTTTCAAGCAAAGATAACCATTTTCAAACTCATCCAAGATATCATTGAAACCAGTCTTCTGACCAAATTTCATGAAGATTGGACAATAAATGTGGCCTCTAGAGAGTGAACAAGGCAAATGTTGACGTCGCACAACGGACAACGCACGACGGACAAAAGGCGATCACAAAAGCTCACCATGAGCACGTTGTGCTCAAGCGAGCTAAAAACTTACTTGCACAAGCATACTCATGATAGTTTTAGATGAAAGCATTTATATTGTGTATCTATAAAAAATTGCAAGATAACTTAAGTTCTGAAATGCTTTGTGTATAGGATAATATAGACTGAACAAAGTACTGGTGTGATAAACAATTTTATAGAATGTGTTATGATGAATAAGGTTACTATAAGAAATGTTGGTACATGTTTTGAAAAGGGACCACTCTCTTCAATCCTCATTTGCTGTTATTGTAGTTTTATATATTTCAAATGAGTGCTCCATGATATTAAAGTCCAATATTTAAAGGACTATTGTTTTTCCTCTTCCCATGAAAGATACACTGTTTCAATTTTTGAGACAATGTTTAAAAATAATTAGATCCATATGTGTCAGCCGAATTGATAACTTCCTCTTCAATTAACAAGACTATTGCCAAGCAATATATGTCCCCTACCGGCTCCACCATTGTCAGAAATTCCACCATTGTGTTAATTTTTTATTTATTTGTTGCCATAGCAACCAGAATTTTTGATGTAGGAACAAAATGAAATGACGTGCATAATGTCCATATTGCCATCTATCCATGTTTCAAGTTTCATGAAAAAATACTAAGAACTTTATAAGTTATCGCAGGATCCAGAAAACCACCATTTTCAGCAGTATTTCTAGTCTTTTTGTTTCCATAGCAACCAGAATTTTTGATGTGGGAACAAAATGAAATTACGTGCATAATGTCCATATTGCCATCTATCCATGCTTCAAGTTTCAACCAGAATTTTTGATGTGGGAATAAAATGAAATTACGTGCATAATGAATGTCCATATTGCCATCTATCCATGCTTCAAGTTTCATGAAAAAATATTAAGAACTTTAAAAGTAATCGCAGGATCCAGAAAAGTGAGACTGACTTTGACAGACAGAGCGGTGAAACCGGTAGGGGACAATAATGTTAACAGCAAATTTAACACTTTGTTGTATGGACAATATCAGAACAAGAGTGTAGTTCTACTTCATGGTTACAAAATGTGCATTATTTCCGAAAGCAATGTTCATCTTGAATATCAGTGATTTTGTTCCTAAGATTCTGTGGACTATTTTACAGTAAAACCATCCATTTTGCTGAATAATAACCATTAGAACACCTATGGATTCAGAATCAAAACCAGTCTTAAAATTAATGACTTTCGAACCAAAAGATCATTATTTGTTTCTTAAAAGTAAATTTTATGTTAATCAGATGGATAATTCTCAGTTCAAAACAGGTCAATTTAGAATTCACTCCATGTTAAGAAGAAAGTTCAAGTATTGAATTTGTTTTGTACTTGATTTACAATAAGCTTGTTTAAAGATGTAAACATTTGGACACACGTTTATAATGATCTGTCATCAGCAACGAGGAATTCATGATGTCACCAGGGAGCATCAGTCACAGAATTAATCATCATCAACAGATCATGAGACATCACACTAGAATATTTGACAAATACAGGGTTTTTTTTCCACTTTTTGGGAAGATAGCCCATGGCTTTGGAATTGGGAATTTTATCGGCATTTTCATGAAATTGGGAAAATAAATTCAAATAGCCTTTTTTTCCACATGAAAAGTCCACTGATTAGGGAAATACTCAATTTGATATGACTCTTTATAATCATTCAAATTAAAAGAACAAAACCATATAATACTTTGTTAGATGTAATTGAATTGAAATTGAGATAAAATAAGCATTAGACATCTTTCTAAAAAAAAAAAAAAAAAAAATTTTTTTTTTTTTTTTTTGAAATTGGGATTTTTTTGCCACATTTTGGGAAAAAAGTATACTTTTTGGGATTGGGAACATAGCCGAATTTCGGCTATAAAATCGGGCCAAAAAAAACCCTGAAATATGATTCATCTCTCGCCAAAATATCATTGCAAATCTTATAGATTATTTTATTGAACATGTCAAGGACATTTACAGACATTACCACAAGTTATTTGAACATGTCAAGGACATTTACAGACATAACCACAAGTTATTGCACATGTCAAGGACATTTACAGACTAAACCACGAGTCATCAAAATCTTTTCACAGGAATGACGCAGCAGTCATGCTTAACGACAGTAGCGTCTCAAATTATACCTTTTATGGAAGAGCTATGCGGGGCTTCTTTCCTTCTATAGCAAGGGCCTTTAAAAGGCCTCTTCCCAAAAGAGAATTATTTTTTTAATATGATGCAATTTTCCCCAAATGTCAAGCTTACATTGGTAAATTATTCCCCTTTCTCAGTTCGGTCGATAATTTTTTACCCAAAATGGAAGGCCAGGCCCTTTCATCAAATCAAGAAAAAAGCTCTGCTATGGCACATTCAGATAGATATATGACACTAGAATGGACACTTACATTACTGGTTCAGGCAGATATCTGACACCAGAATGGACACTTACTTTTCGTAGGTCAATCATGTCCTGTAACATAAATCGTACTCTGGCCGAGTTCTTCTTGTCATTCACTATCTTGTCCATCTGTTGGAAGTACTGGTCCATTCGCGGCTGTAATAACACAAGTCTTGACATTCACACTCATTGGACACAAAACAGGAGACAGAAATGTACAGAATGGTTGTCACACAATACATGAAGAAAACCTTGTATTTTAAACAAATTTACAACACTTGTGTACTTACCAGAGCCTTATCGCTGTCCAGCTCTTTGCCAATAGTGGTGAGTAGCCTACAGAGAAACTTGTGTACTTACCAGAGCCTTATCACTGTCTAGCTCTTTGCCAATAGTGGTGAGTAGCCTTCAGAGTGACTTGTTTACTTACCCGAGCCTTATCACTGTCTAGCTCTTTGCCAATACTGAATAGTGGTGAGTAGCCTACAGAGCATTTTGTGTACTTACCCAACCCCTATCACCGTCTAGCTCTGTGCCAATACTGAATAGTGGTGAGTAGCCTACAGAGCATTTTGTGTACTTACCCAACCCCTATCACCGTCTAGCTCTGTGCCAATACTGAATAGTGGTGAGCAGCCTACAGAGCGACTTGTTTACTTACCCGAGCTTTATCACTGTCTAGCTCATTGCCAATACTGAATAGTGATGAGTAGCCTACGGAGTATTTTGTGTACTTACCTGAGCCTTATCACTGTCTAGCTCTTTGCCAATACTGAATAGTCGTGAGTAGCCTACAGAGTATTTTGTGTACCCACCAGAGCCTTATCACTGTCTAGCTCTTTGCCAATACTGAATAGTGATGAATAGCCTACAGAGTGACTTGTTTACTTACCCGAGCCTTATCACTGTCTAGCTCTTTGCAAATAGTGGTGAGTAGCCTACAGAGTGACTCGTTTACTTACGCGAGCCTTATCACTGTCTAGCTCTTTGCCAATAGTGGCGAATAGCCTACAGAGTGACTTGTTTACTTACGCGAGCCTTATCACTGTCTAGCTCTTTGCCAATAGTGGTGAGTAGCCTACAGAGTGACTTGTTTACTTACGCGAGCCTTATCACTGTCTAGCTCTTTGCCAATAGTGGCGAATAGCCTACAGAGTGACTTGTTTACTTACCCGAGCCTTATCACTGTCTAGCTCTTTGCCAATACTGAATAGTGGCGAATAGCCTACAGAGTGACTTGTTTACTTACCCGAGCCTTATCACTGTCTAGCTCTTTGCCAATAGTGGTGAGTAGCCTACAGAGGCACTCAAGACTTTCTGCGTCCTTGCTCCGTAGCAGCTTGAACACGCAGTCGTGCATGATGTTCTCTGTCAACATCTTCAGCTTGAACAGTTCTCCTATGAACCTGCAACAGGACGGTTAGCATGTGACATGTGTCTACAGCAAGGATCATGTCCTTGTCAAGGTGTGTTAATTGAGACCATTTGAGTTTAGTTCTTGAAAAACTAAAAATATTCATGAGCATAAAGTGAAAACCCAGAATAGCCTGCGCAGTCCGAACATACTTAACAGGATGACACTTTCTACTTTTTTTCTCATTTGAAGAAAGTATTTTCTCAACAAAAATACAGTTTAGCTGGAAAGTGTTGTCTGTAATAAATCTGTGAAAACTGTGCATGCTCACTATACTTAACGCTCATGAATTAAGTCCAGTTTTCGCAGAATAAGGCTCAACTGTTAGCTATTTAACACAATAACAGCAATACATTTAAAGAGACATCTGGATTCTTATTTGAACAAGTTATAATTTAGATTTTAAATCCTTCTGGTAAGTTAAGGATTAATAGTCCTCATTAATGAATAGAGAAAATATGCACAATTAATGTAAAGATAATTTATGTACTTTAAATATTTAAATTTAAAAGGTTTAGAGAAATGTTCAGAGCTTTCACTTTTAGGTTTAACATTTGTTGGCAGATATGAAAAATCACCCACTAAATATTTATATACACATCTTCAAACTACACAAACTGAAAGTTTCCTTGACCAGAAGTTTGCTTATTATACGCCAATATTTTAGAAGCTTATGTATTCTATATGCACCCTGCTAACGTATATTTCAGAGCTATATCTGCACTGTTTTTTTTGTGTTCAAATTTGGGTTCGGAAGGAGATCCATTCCCAATGGAAAAAAGAATATATATTTCCCAAATGGGTCCTAAATATTCCCAAACGAAGGTTTTCAATTTTTATTTTTTTTAATATGTCTAAACATGTCAATTATCTCCAAATCTAGCTTTATAAATTGAACCTTAAAAAATATAATATTGAAATCACTTATATTATCAATTGTAAAGTATTTGTAAGCCTAAAAACAACAACATAAATTTCCAAATTTAAGACATAAGTACGCCATATTTGCCATCAAAAGAGACCCCGTCCCATTCCCATAATGGTGAAAAAAACACTGATCTGATTGGCATTGGACTTCAGGCGAGCAGTGTACAATATAAGATGCCCCCACCTTGAAATACTGATCTCCGCAAGACCCCATACCTGATATTTCCCAGTGATCTCTGGAAGACCCCATACCTGATATTTCCCAGTGATATCTGTAAGACCCCATACATGATATTTCCCAGTGATCTCTGTAAGACCCCATACCTGATATTTCCCAGTGATCTCCGTAAGACCCCATACCTGATATTTCCCAGTGATCTCTGGAAGACCCCATACCTGATATTTCCCAGTGATCTCCGTGAGACCCCATTGCCTGATATTTCCCAGTGATCTCCACAAGACCCCATACCTGATATTTCCCAGTGATCTACATAAGACCCAATACCTGATATTTCCCAGTGATCTCCGTAAGACCCTGTACCTGATATTTCCCAGTGATCTCCGTAAGACCCTGTACCTGATATTTCCCAGTGATCTCCACAAGACCCCATACCTGATATTTCCCAGTGATCTCTGAAAGACCCCATTACCTGATATTTCCCAGTGATCTCCACAAGACCCCATACCTGATATTTCCCAGTGATCTCTGGAAGACCCCATACCTGATATTACCAGTGATCTCCGTGAGACCCCATTACCTGATATTTCCCAGTGACCTCCACAAGACCCCATACCTGATATTTCCCAGTGATCTCCGTAAGACCCCATTACCTGATATTTCCCAGTGATCTCCACAAGACCCCATACCTGATATTTCCCAGTGATCTACATAAGACCCAATACCTGATATTTCCCAGTGATCTCCGTAAGACCCTGTACCTGATATTTCCCAGTGATCTCCGTAAGACCCTGTACCTGATATTTCCCAGTGATCTACATAAGACCCAATACCTGATATTTCCAAGTGATCTACATAAGACCCCATACCTGATATTTCCCAGTGATCTCCGTGAGACCCCATTACCTGATACTTCCCAGTGATCTCCACAAGATTCCATACCTGATATTTCCCAGTGATCTCCATAAGACCCCATTATCTGATATTTCCCAGTGATCTCCACAAGACCCCATACATGATATTTCCCAGTGATCTCTGTAAGACCCCATACCTGATATTTCCCAGTACATAAGACCCAATACCTGATATTTCCCAGTGATCTCCGTAAGACCCCATACCTGATATTTCCCAGTGATCTTCGTTTAGCCTTAGATTCTTCATAATCAAGATCGTGTTTGAGCTCTTCCTTCTTGACAGCCTGAAACACACCAGAACAGTAACGTAACAAGGGTTCACATTTCTCCTTGGCCCCAGAGTTCTCTGATCCAAGTTTCACCCCTCTAGGGTTGAGCACAAACTGATGACATCTTACACAGAAATGTCACGCAAATACAACAGTATCGTGCTTAAACCTCAAACTGTCAATCATGTTCAAATTCTATCAGCAAAATTTTATCCAATTGTCTTACTTTGATATAACATGTTTAATTGCTATTCCGTACAAGGCGCATGTTAAATGGAATTTTAGTTTGCATGAATGGAATCACTTCAACAAACTGTGGAGGAATTTAAATCATAGATGGCAAACTACAGGTACGTCTATTTCATAGCATTTATTAGAGGCAATATATTGGCCACATGAAATGATGTCTGATTAAGGCAACCAGGAACGAAGTAACTACCTCTAGGTTTCAATAAGAAGCTCATTCTTCTTTATAATGATCTGTCATCAGCAACGAGGAATTCATGTCACCAGGGAGCATCAGTCACAGAATTAATCATCATCAACAGATCATGGGAACTCAGATTTTGTAAAAGATCTCCAAATGTATTTATGTACAGCTGTGCTCAACAATTAAATACTAATTTTGTCAATTGTCTGTTGATTCAGGTTATTTGAAAGCTTTTTGAATGTATTTGAATGCAATTATGTTAACGAGAAATAGTGACATCATCAGAATGTAAGAATGTAAAAGAATGCAAACATCAACAAATCATGGAACCTATGTTTTATGACTAAATGAAGTACTTCCTACGTTCTAACATCCGTTACACCCCTCCCCCAATACCTTTGATTTAAGTAGGGCAGTTGTCAATTACTGACATTAGTATGTTCATTAACTAATGGTTAACCAGCTACCCAGGGAAGTGTGAATTGTTTAGCTGACCATCGTGACAGAAATGACAGAAAAAACATGACAGAAATAATGTTGAAACACAAAAAAACAAGAGCTGTCACCATAGGATGACTTATGCCCCCAATAAACGCTTGGTAGAAGTTATGAGCTTTGTTCGAAACCTAAATGCAGATTTCCAACCTAAACGCAGACCCCAAGTTCAAGGTCAAGGTCACAGGGGTCAAAATTTGTGTGAATATGGAAAGGGCTTGTCCATACACACATGCATGCCAAATATGAAATTGCTATCTGAAGCGACATAGAAGTTATGAGTATTTTTCGAAATCTAAACGCAAAGTGTGACGGACAGACCAACAGACGGTTAGGTCACATTGTACTATGCTTAACCTGATCTGTTTCAGTAGGAGAGGTGGCCCAATTCCGGCACTTGAAGATTTCTGGAGAAGCTAACCCACCTGGGAAGGTATAGCAGGTAATTATTTATGATATTAAAATGCCCTCCTCCAGGGGCATTAAAATGTCTTAGGATATCAAAATAAATCAGAAAGCCACATAAACTAGAGAGCCGACACCATGCTAAATCCTTGAAATGCACTATGTGACCCCGTGACCTAGTTTTTTACCCAGCATGACCCATATTCAAACTTGACCTAGATATTGTCTTGAAACAACTTCTGACCAAGTTTGGTAAAGATCAGATGAAAACTACTTCAATTAGAGAGCGGACACCATGCTAAATCCTTGAAATGCACTAAGTGACCCAGTGACCTAGTTTTTGACCCGGCATGACCCATATTCGAACTTGACCTAGATATTGTCGAGATACAACTTCTGCCAAGTTTGGTAAAGATCGGATGAAAACTATTTGAATTAGGGAGTGGACAAGAAAAGTGTGACAGACAGAATGACAGACAGACTTAGAGTGCGAAAACTATATACCCCCTTTTCTTCGAAAGGGGGCATAAAAACACTTCACAAACAATTCAAATTCAGTAAATGCACTTCTACCTTATAAATAACATAAATGAAATGTCATTAATGTTTTAAATTGATTTCATTCATTAAATTATTGAGCATATTTAAATTGTATAACGAAAACCCCTCCTCAGCCAATAGTTTTAGTAAGACAATTAACAGTTTAAAGCAACCTACATCTTCACACTTTTCGATTTCCTCTCTTTTCGTTACAAATACGGCCTCAGATGATTTGTCCTTCTCGAATTCTCGCTGACACCGTGTCAACAACACAGCTCGAAAGTTTACCATTTCATTAGATTTTGAATCCGACTGCACTTTGAACTGAAAAAGAGAAATGGAAAATGTTTACAGCTTAGAGTACTAAGAACTACGGATTTCAATAAGCATTGCCGAGCAAATGGGCTCCACTATTTCAAGTTGACATATTTTAGAAGAAACATCTTTTTAATATTGCAACAAAATAACTTTGCACACCATCATTATCAATTAATGAATATAGGAAACTGATTTAAATTATAATTTACAATGTGCAATTTTAACACACTCTTAATGTTAAAGACAATAGATTATTTATTGATTGATCAGTATTTACATTTTCACAAGTTTTATTGTCACGCTTTTCAGTTAGGATGTTATGCAACAACATACCGTAAAAACAAACAAACATCCTCTTAATTGTTGTATTCCCACATAACCCAGTTCTACTGATAGCGTTTGGGAAAACGTCCCTAAATGAGGAGCAAGTCCAAGCCATTTTAAACAAGACTATTGCCAAGCAATATATGTCCCCTACCGGCTCCACCATTGTCAGAATTTTTTTTATTGCCATAGCAATCAGAATTTTTGCCATCTATCCATGTTTCAAGTTTCATGAAAAAATATGAAGAACTTTTTATTTAAGTAATCGCAGGATCCAGAAAAGTGAGACAGACTGACGGACTGACAGAAACACAGAGCGCAAACCATAAGTCCTATCCAGTGAAACCTATAGGGGACAATTACAAAGAGCAGTTTTTTTTAAAGCATATTTGATTCAACTTACCATTGAAAGACATCTGCACATATTGGCATAGGCTACACTGAAATTTGGTTCACTGATAGCCTGAAATAAAAAAAAATGTATAGTTAAACCAAAAATTTGGCTCACAAAACAGAACTTTATTATTAATGTGGCAAACATTATTTTTGGCTTTTTTGTTTGCAAAAAATAAAAACATTTATTCCACAGACCCCAATAACATTTAAGGCCAAGAGTTATTCGCTTTTTTGGTTCTAAGATCCACTCAATGCTGCAGACATTTAGCTCACCTTTTCAAAGATGAGCTCAATACAACTATGAGATGCTTAATTCTTCGTCTATCTAACACTGGACTCACCTTTTCAAAGACTAGGTCAATAACACCCTTGAGTTTGGACTCTGTGTCTATCTTCAGAGCCTGCATCTGGGACAGCAGCACCTGGAACTTCTGGGGTGTGAGCTTGTTGAGAATACTGCGGGTCTTCTTGTACAAGTCCTGAAATACAAAAGTAATGGGTCTGTTAACCCTTTACCACTTTTTAAGATACATATTTTGACGGGTTTGTAGTCCCTTTAATAGTTAAATTTAATTAAATACCTCTCTTATTTAATTCATGTTTCAAAGACTTCCATTTCAACTGATGAGCAGCAAACAGCATAAAACCTGAACAGATTGCAAGTAACTCGACAGCTGTTCTGGTTGCACATAGCCATTTTAACTTTGCTTCTGAGAGGGAAAGGGTTAAATGGGAGTTATTCCATGTAAAATAGTAGGGTGATGCCCAAGGCTATAATGCTGCTCTGTGGTTCCCGCTGCTTTGCCGCATCTCTGTGCAGGGCCGGTATTCAACTAACTATTCTTAGTTAACCCTTTGAATGCTGGGAAATTTGTCTTCTGCTAAAATGTCGTCTGCTGAATTTCTAAAATTAGCATTTTCTTTGATTTTTTTCAAAGAATACTATCAGAATAGCAAACAGTTTGGATCCTGATGAGTCCCATCTGGATCCAAACTGTTTGCAAAGGCCTTCAAAATTCAGTTCCCGCACTGAAAGAGTTAGGCAAACCTGACATTTGACACTTCAAATGGGATCATTCTTCCCAAGGACCAGTGTGCCTAGTTTTGACATAAGCATCATTGATAGCCTGCAGCGATTCAAACTATGAAGTAAAATGTATTGTTACCAAGTATGTTCTTTATACTTAAGTTTATGAATTGGTTTGTGAATAGCAGCAAATGTCAATTATGGTGTGTTCTGGCGAAAACACAGAAAAAGGCGTAAGGCTTGCTTTATTGAATTGGAGGAAGTACGTTATAAACAACATGACTGCTCTTACTGTAATATTACGAGAAGCATAAAATTAACCCTCAACAAGTATTTAAAGTCATAATGAATCCACCCCCCCCCCCAATATTAACTTTATCAACCCTTTTATGGGCATGAGAATAAGGTCATAACATGACATGACAAAAGGTCATCCATTCTGTTCCATACAAAGTTTGTATGTTGGCAATTATACACTCACTGCTTGTGTACAATTAGTATCTATTATTAAATACTGGAAATATCCAAGAGAGCCGTGCTTTTGGAAACATGGGCTTAATGCATGCGCGTAAAGTGATGTCTCAGATTAGCTTATGCAGTCAGAACATGCCATCACATAAGCTAATAATAGACGAGATTTACGGCATAAACAGGATTTTTACTCAGAAAAAAAACCCCTTTAAACAAAGTATTCTGTGAAAGCTGAAAGTGTAGTCCCTGATAAGCCATAGGTCTAATCCAGGACGACACTTAATGCACATGCATTAAGCTGAATAACCCAGAATGCGGCTCCCACATTCAATGTGTCCCCAAGAGAGCCTACCTCAGTAGCATCGTCAATTTCCACCTCCTTCTCCTTATTGGGTTCGAGATGGCCAGGTTTCCAGGCCTTCTCTGCCTTGTGAAGCTCAATGTCCTTGCTGATAGAGAGGTTGATCTGGCGCGTGGGCGCTGAGCTGGACTTGTTCTTTTGGTTGCTAGGCTGCCGTGGCATACCACTCCGCGACTGCAAGCAAACAGAGACCGATTTACACTGTTGATGTGTTTGTTATTGGAACCATTGGCTTGGAACTTTCATATCTGGTTGGGATATTGTGGGCCTTTACTTTGAATCAACTAGTCTCAAATGAAATCCCTAGGTAAATCTGATTGACATCAACAACATGCAAATTTCAGAACAATTAAACTTGAGTATTAGGTCAGAAACAAGTTTAAATTTACAAAAATGTTACATTGACACAAATGGCACCAAATCATATCCCAAAGTAGGTCTGCATGTAAAGTACATACAGTATTTGTGTGCTATACAACTATCTTAGTTATTGAGCAGAAACCTTTAATTTTACTATTTTAAGTATCACTTTAACCTTTTCCACATACATACCTTTTTTTACAAACCTTAGATACTGATGAGCAGCAAACAGCATACAACCTGAACAGACTGCGAGTTACTCTAGGGCTGTTCTGGTTTTATGCTATTTGCACATAGCCATTTCACTTTGCTTCTGAGTAGGAAAGGGTTAACCTAAATACAAGTTTGTGATTGTGGATAGATAACTAAGGTGAATTTAGTTCATCCCAGACCACTTTGTTTGGGGATAAAAACAACTGTAATAAAGCTAACAATGTCCCATTTAAGAAAGTGAGACCAGCACCTACCTTACTGCCACCTGATGCACCAGGCCAGTAGTATTTGGGAGTGAAGTCTGCAAAGTCTGCTCCAGGGCCGGAGGGCATCTCTTTGATGTACGGCCTACCGGTAGAGACTATGGGCTGAAAGGGGAGTACAAAAGTGCAGTTGTTAAAATCATGCAGGTTCGCAAAACATAATATTTCCTGTCTAAAGCCATATCAATGAGGCATGAAAACACAATAGCTGTTCTGCGTTACGGGTTTTGCGGAATTTTTCCCCCATTTTTTATTCCAGGGGGAATTTTTCCACACAAAAAAAACAACAAGGAAAAAAGTATACTTTTGATGGGGGGCCACCAATTAAAAATGCAGATGGAGGGCCCTGATTTGGGGAAAAAAGTTATTTTTTTCCATTCAGAAAATCCATTTCCTTTATTTGGATCTATGACATTTTTATGTTATCACAAATCAGTGCTCACTCTGGCCTTCAGAAAATAATAGCCATAAATTTTTTCCTTAAACAAATAATAGCCAAAACATATGCGGACTTTTCCGCAAAACGGTACTAAAGGCAAAAAGAAAGAAAAAACAATGAATCTCATTTTATCTATGTTTTATTAAATGTATATCTATTGGATTTAAGTTATAATATATATATATATGTAAATACTTAAAAACAAACATAATATCAGTGTGTCATTTTCTTATAAAATATTATCATGGCTTTACAATAAAGAATACAATCAATGTTGTGGTTGTTACTTAACAAACCAGATCTCAGCTACAGTTACATACACATAAGAATTAAGGGCAGAGGCCCCAACCCACCCAGAGCCCTTACTAATTATACTTTTTTTTTTTAGTTTTTCCAATTGCAATTTTTGGTGAATACAACTCGAAATATTATAGACCACACCTTCCGTATCACAGCATGTGTATTCGTCATTCTATTTTTGCTATTATGAACTTCGAAAATAAATCGTAATCGACAAAAAAATACAGTATCCGAAAACGGTAATCCGAAAAATTGTACGCGTTTTGCACATGAAATATGCATAATATAACATATTAATATGCATAATCTAAAATGTGCATATCGTTCGACTACTTTATCTTTTAATACGACGTTTTCCATCGGCCGCAATATTGTAGGCAGAGGCCAATATCAATTGTAAATGATTTATTCCAAAAATAACACTTTCGCAATGCCGATCATGTTTACATCAATTAACGTCACAGCGCGTGAGTTAAAATACACGACCTCAGTGTAATTCCAAATAAGTGTTTCGTTAAAATTAGCTGGCCATGGCATATGCCGGGTCCCTTTGAATTGGGAAAACCAGGTTACCTGGTTAAAAATTGAAATCAGTATGTTAAAGCAGACGACGGACAGCGGTAATTACGGGGATAATAAGTTGATGGCGATTAAATAATGTTTTCATAAAGCAATGTTCAACGTTACCTAATTGCAGAAAAAACGGCGTGAAAAATAAAACCAGCCGACAATATAAAGCGGCGTTTTCATGACGATTAATTAATAATTGGCGCAAAATTAACAAAAATCTAACAGTTACCGATAATTGGTAAAGCACGGGGAGATTAAAAATGTTTTTTCCGAAATATATCACTGCTGTCGGACACTGATTAAGAAAAACGCTCTAGGCCACAATGTCACAAAAGTTATTGACGCGTGTATGACAATACACAGGGTCGAGTGTGTACACAGATAATCTCGTTATCGATTTTTCCTGCTTGATGGCCCGATTTGCAGGCGTTTCGCATTCTTCGGACAACATTTAGAGGCAATTTGTTTTTTGATGTAGGCGGATAAAATAATCGCCATTTTTTCTAGACAATTTTAAGAAATAATAGCCAGTTGGATAAAATAATCGCCATTGGCGATAATGTCTGGCAGCAGCGTGAGCACTGACAAATATTTCCATTGTGAGTTCGATTTTACTTATTAATTTCTCAAAATAAGCATTTGAATGGGGTCAAATTTTCAGCCACAAATCATCCCTGTTAATAACCATACTAGACTGCTTACTCTTCTAACCTTATACAGTATACAATTCTACTGGCATAAGCATTCTCAGTCTTCAGAAAATTTAAGTGTGTGAAAATAATTGGGGACATTCTGAAATAACAGATTACGATACAGTGGATCTTCAGTGTACCTTGTCAAGTATAACGTCAGGTAGGTCAGGTAGGCCCGCAGGCTTGGTGATGGCCGCGCTGTCAAACTGGAACTGCAGCAAGAACTCGCGGTCATAGTGCTTCTTGCCCTCAGGGTTCAGCGGGGACCACTGATCTGTACAAATAGGGGAACAAGAATGAACCAATTGATGGGTTACTTAAAAACTATTTATTTTAGCTTGATTGCATTGAAAGCCTTAGGCTTATTGAAATGCTTTGTACTTGATGTCCTAAGGGAAGATGTTAAGAACGCTCCCACAATGTGGAGCCAACCCCTGACCTACAGGTCCCTAGGCAGACAATATAAGGTGACCATACCTTCTTGGTACTTGTATCTCAGCATGGCCAGGGTCTCATCCTCCTCCTCGTCGTCTCTTATCTCCCCTTCCTCAAGGTCGTCCTCTAGGACATCCTGATGTTCACTCTCACACGCGTCTTCAATCGAGATCTCAACCTGAGTACAACACAAAAACACAAATAAGGAATTATGATTTTTTTGTGATGTTCATAAGATGATAAACATCGGTTTTGAGAAATTGCATTTCATATTCTACAATGCAACCCAAAATTTAAGCAAAATTGTACACCTCTTTAATTGAGATCTCAACCTGTACAACACAACACCATTAAGGAATTATTTGGTTCTCACTATTGGAATTATTTGAGCCTTGTTCTCGGAAAACTGGGCTGAACGCTTGTGTATAAAGTGTCATGCCAGATTAGGGACAACACCTTCTGCTTTTAATGTTTGTTTTTTTAGTTATTTAACAAGATGTGTTTCTGAAACACAATGTCCCCCTATATGATGTTTGACATTGTAGGATGACCTTGACCTTGTGAAGGATGACCTTGACCTTTCACCACTCAAAATGTGCATCTCCATGAGATACACATGCATGCCAAATATCAAGTTGCTATCTTCAATATTGCAAAAGTATTCATAAAATCAGCGATTTTTGCCACATATATTTGACCTCTGACCTTGAAGGATGACCTTGACCTTTCACCACTCAAAATGTGCAGCTTCATGAGATACACATGCATGCCAAATATGAAGTTGCTATCTTCAATATAGCAAAAGTTATTGCAAAATGTTAAAGTTGGCGCAAACAGACAGACAGACCAACCACCAACAGACCAACAGACAGACAGGGCAAAAACAATATGTCCCCACTACTATAGTGGGGGACATAAAAAGACTCTTCTTAAAGAAAATCAAGTTAAAGAAAATCAAGTTTAAGTTTAAGTGAAAAGTGTCCTCCCTGATTAGCCTGTGCGGTCAACACAGGCTTATCTGAGATTTCATTTTTACAGTGCAGCACAATGTTAATGCAAAATTATTCAAAGATTTTTTAGTAGTGCATAAATCAAAGATAACCATCTGCAAGCCTTCAAGATAATTTTTTTTATGAAACTATTTTTGAAGAATGTTATATAATGATAATTTAACCACAGTTTTTTAACAACAGCTTGGTCTTCAACTCTCGTCATCCTTAGGTATGAAACCACTGCATAGCCTGTTCTTTAATGTTGATTTATTATTTAACCCATTTATGCCTAATGGACTCTCCCATCCTTCTAAATTGGATCAATTTATTTCCAAAATAAGTGAAGTCTAGTATATTTATTTCCATATTTAGAATATTTCGTACAGAAATTCCTTTAAGCAAACAGCGCAGATC
Organism: Dreissena polymorpha; assembly: GCF_020536995.1. NCBI lineage: Eukaryota > Metazoa > Mollusca > Bivalvia > Myida > Dreissenidae > Dreissena > Dreissena polymorpha. The sequence continues at coordinate 60,257,651 of NC_068359.1, forward strand.
CTGATGAGACGCGGCATTATGCAGGCATATATGGGTTAAATTTGAATTCACCTTTGGAACGACATCTTCAGTAGCAGCAGCTGTTTTTGTGGTGACGGTGACGGGGAGAGGTTCTTTAAAAGTTGGGGTCGGGGCTTCTTTATGAGCTGGCACGGAGACCTCAGGCTTCACTGCAGGCTCTATGACCACAGGGGAGGTAACTATAGGTTCAGGCTGACTCACTGCTAGGGCTGGTTTTTCTTTTTCGACTGGTTCCTCCTTCTGTAAATTAAGAAACAATTTGTGTCTTGTTCTGAGAAAACTGGGCTAAATTCAAGTGCATAAAAGTGTCGTCCCAGATTAGCCGGTGCAGTCCGCACAGGCTAATCAGGGACGACACTTTCCGCTTAAACTAAATTTTCGGCAAGAAGGGACTTCCTTTAAACTAAAAATACCATAAAAGCGGAAAGTGTCGTCCCTGATTAGCCTGTGTGGACTGCAGTCTAATCTGGGACGGCACTTTACGCACATGAATTAAGCCCAGTTTTGTCAGAACAAGACACATTTAATACTATTAAATAAATAGTATTTGGCTAGCAACAAGTGCCTGCAAGTAAGCATTCCCAGGTGTTACCAAGATAAAAATGTCTTTGCATAAACAGTTAAGCAGGTAGAGCCTCCAGACAATAACTGACTAAACCCACTACTACACCTTGGAGAGCAGAGTGACTCATCTATGAATTGGTGCATGGATTAGCTCACTTGAAATCACAGAAACACCCAAAACTACCTGCTAGAAACTGAATGTTTGTTGTTGAAAAAGATTTATCTTGTTTTTCAACTACAGGTATAATTTTCATAGCAGGCATATACCAAACAAGTCATGAATTCATACTAAGAACCCATCAAAAGAGCTCTTATGTTAAATAACAATTGATTTCAATGCATGGTTTGAGTTGGCACTGTAAAAGCAAGGCAGGGTTCATACAGATTTTCTCCAATGAAATTCAAGCACTTTTTAAGCACTTTTCAAGGGAAAAAAATCCGAATTCAAGCAATTTTTTTAGTCCGACCTACTGAAAACTGGATATAATTCTGTGTCCAATACTGACAACATGTTTGCTAAATAATTTAGCAAACATGTTGTCAGTATTGGACACAGAATTATATCCAGTTTTCAGTTTTAAAATTGGTATCTTCTTGCTTAACATTCTATGTGACTTACAACAGTCTGTACTACCCTGCTACAGTAACACTGTTTAATCAAAAGTAAGATATTTCATAGTATTATATATAGTATTCGACCAAAGGCATTACACACACCAAAACAAAACCTGTGTATTGAATATGTTTTCTAAATGTACTAAAAGCACTCTTCTGGTGGCTTTTCAACGCCGATCCCCCCATACTAGCGATCTCTATATCTGTTCTGCATACTTTAAAAGATGCTTTGACTTTAGAGTCGGCGTTGTCAACAACCCAAGGGTACTTCAAAAGCCACTCTTTCTGAAAAATGCACTTATTCGCTGGCATATTTCAACTTGTCAGCACTGTTTAAGAAATGGCATAATGCGTACAAAAAAAACCAAAGTAGACAAATTGGCGGAAGATTAGTAGTAGTTGCCTGCCTAACCTTTTTAAACCCATACCAACCCATAACGATCCAGTACCTGTCAGTATGAACAGATCAGAACCGTCATATAAAATTGTGAAAAAAACTACGACTTCGGACTCCTGGAAAAGATGAAATTATATATTTTTACCCTTGATACTTTTTTTCAAGCACTTTTGAAGCTAAAAATAAGCACTTTTCAAGCATTTTAAAGTTTTTATATGCAAATAAGCACTTTTTAAGCACTTCACAGCCTTTATAAGCACTTTTCAAGGAGAACATTGAAATTCAAGCACTTTTCAAGGTCTGTGCAAACCCTGCAAGGCTTATAACATGCTGTCTCTTTATGGTGGTCATAAGATAATGAGTTATTCAAATATATCACAATTACGAAGTCATTGTCCAGGTGAGTATTTGTATGGCCAATTTTTACCTTTGACCCTGACCTTTGAGGTAGGGAGACTCGGGTTACACAACACACATTGTCCATGGTTGCATTTGTCCTAAGTTCTTTTCAAATCCTTCAATAAATGGCAAATTTAATGCTCAGAGAAGGAATGTTCAAGCATTTTTAAGGCCAAATATTACTTTTGAGGTAGTGAGACTGGTGCTTTTGTACCACACGGTCTTATTGATGGTTTAAATTTATGCAAAATCATTTTAAATCCATCATTATAATTTATGTCAAAGTAATGGCTAACAAATTAGACCTTGGACTTGTTTGTGTGACCTAAAACTTTGTTATTGTTACACACTGTCTTTTAAGGGGTTCATACATTTTTGCCTAGTCATTTCGAAATTCATTAATATGTGGCAAAGTAAGAGCTTACAAAGGAAAAGTTGGAGATGTACACACAAACAGTGAAACAGCTACATTCCCATGGGTGAAAGTTGAACATGACTTGTCTGAAAACTGGAAAATTTTGCTGTGGGTCCAGGAGACCCGGTGGGTGCAGGCAATTAACCCAGAAAACTTTCACCCATGCATTCCTATTTCTTTAAAGGGAGTCATAAATATTAACAAAGAATAAAAACCTGTAGTAGTTTTCCATTTATGATTCAGGAAGAAATTAAGGGGAGCAAAAGTTATGGTTCTTGTGCACTGCACATACCCTCCCAGAGATCATACAACCTCTTAAGTTTCAAGTTGATGATGATCTATCTGAACACAGAATGAAGCTGGCAGCATCCATCCATTATCTCTTACTTATTTTAGCAAATTTGGCAAGCATCCACATAATGTACATAGTGTTGCACAATACAGAACATCAGCTATTACACAAGAGCTGTTTGTTGGTACACCTACAGTGTTTTAAACCAGTGCAAGATTATATAAATATACAATCCCACTTCGTAATGAAGTTTTCAGTCAATTGATTAACCCTTTCAGTGCGGGAACCGAATTTAAAAGGCCTTTGCAAACAGTTTGGATCCAGATGAGACGCCACAGAACGTGGCGTCTCATCAGGATCCAAACTGTTTGCTATTCTGATAGTATTCTTTGAAAAAAATCTAAGAAAATGCTTATTTTAGAAATTCAGCAGACGACATTTAAGCAGACGACAAATTTCCCAGCATGCAAAGGGTTAATGATGGGTAAGCTTCAATGTACGTTGTTCATAACAAACTAACTCATACCAAAAGAATTTGGAAAGGCAAAAGCAATCTCTTAAAAATTTACCTTAAACATTGTAGTAAATCATTTGTTGACAAAATGAAATTTTCAGCTATTAAATGATTTTAATTTATCCTTCAATTCATGGTCTTCCATGTGAGGTCCCATCTTACAAAATTACATCATTCCATTATCACTAAATTTCGCTGACCTTGTATAGTTGCCATGCTCCAGGGTCACGAACATGTCTCGGAATATGTACTGGCTCTGGATATGTACTGGTTTAAACTAATAAACCCCCATTTTCCCATTCCACCATTCCACATACCCAATGTAAACATACACACCTTTATAATCCAGGTCTGCAGTGATAAGTAAATCAACAACCCTCCAGATAATATTTGGATTGTCTACATTGAATGCTTATATAACAGGCTTTTCCCCAAAGCCCATGTACTGTCACAATGCCTCCCTACTACTTACTAATGGTAAGGTCACTTTAATTCCTAACAAGAATCCATAGAAACCTCAGAATAACTATTATTGTTTTAATATTTAAATTGTTTACAACAGAATCAGTTCAGATTATACCAATACAACATCTCAAGGCTGGGATAATAATGTCATTTCATTAACAGCCTCAAAACAAGTTGATTAAGAATACTGTTTCCCTATTTTATACACTTATTGTGGTTCCTATGATACAATAGTAAGCAGCGCCAAGGTACCAGTTCAATGAGCAGAAGCAACGTTGAAAACAGCAAAAACAAGAAACCGTCAGAGACAGGTGATGCTCCCCAAAGGTTTTTTGGTCACAATATTGCACTATATATTCAGATAAAAGGAAACGTCTTGAGGGCACAGTAGTTGGGGGGACAAGATTTTTTTTATAAAAAATTTCAAAGGGCCATAACTCTGTGAAAAATAATCCAACCAGTACCCTCTGATAATATGCACATCTCCTGTTGGTAGTGAAGCTTCCCATAAAGTTTCATTGAATTCCGGTCATTAGTTGCTGAGAAATAGCCCCGACAAGAATTGCACTATATGTACAGTTAATGGAAAATTTCAAAAATTTCAAAGAGCCATAACTCTGTGAAAAATCAACCGACCAGAACCCGCTGATAATATGCACATCTCCTCTTGGTAGTGAAGCTTCCCATAAAGTTTCATTGAATTGCGGTCATTAGTTGCTGAGAAATAGCCCGGACAAAAATTGTGCCCGGACGGACAGACAGACACACACACGGACAAACGAAGCGGGGACTATATGCTTCCCCAAAAATAAATTTTGGGGGAGTATTAAAAAGGTAAAGAATGTGGAAATCAACTCTCAGCAAAAACTGTCAATTTTCATAGAACATAAAAAATTACAGCTTGCAAACATAACAACTCTGGTATGAAAAGCTCATTAAATGCACTGCCATGTGAATAGAGAATCTTTTACATAAAATCCTTGAGCAGGTTAACTGCATGGGTAGAAATTGAAATATCTGAAAAATATCTGAAAACCTTAAAATTTTGCCCAGGGTACAGAGGACAACCAGGGACGCCTGTCAGTCCAGGGCAGGCCCTGGTTGGGGGAGGGAGGGGGGACATAACAGGGAGGCAAATCCCTGCACTTTGAGCAATTACAAAGTTCCTATTTTTATTTCTGTGTTGCTTTTTTGTTGTTTTATTGAGTTACATGGACAGGTGCCTGCTATTTATTGGGAACCCTCCCCCCCCTATTACACAGCAGTATATAATCTGCAAATCTGATGTGTTACCCATTTCGGAACCAATACTACAATTCCTGTTTCACTGTGAGGTCTAGACCAGGAATCTTGGTGCAAGTTCAAAACACCTTGTTGAATAATATCAGGCATCTCACTTATGCTAAAACACACACATGTAGCTCGCCTATGTTAATCTGGCACCGATATTTATGCATGAATATATATAAATACAATTGCTATATTAGTTTTGGTTATATTAGCGATTTAAAGTGATTAAAGGTGGGTTCCCACTGCCGATCCGATCAGCTCGATCACCCCGATCACCAAAATTTCCCGACCAAACTCGACTAAAAAGGGTATGAACGACTTTTTCTCGACCTCTTGTCGATAACACACGACCCCCACACGACTCATTTACGACGTCCACTCAACCATCTTACCAATTTCCGCTCAGTCATCTCAACCTATACGCGAGCCCTTTAATATCTCAGCTCGACCAAGTGGACCTCAGCTCGATCGCCACCAGATCTTCACACGACCAGATCATGATGGTCGTACTACAGTCGTATAAAGGGATCTAAAATAACTCGGGTAGAGGTCTAGCTAATCGGGTACAGAGCCCGTGTATGGTCGATTAGCAATCGGGAAGTGATCATGTACGGTCAATTAGCCGTCCGGTAGCAGTCTAGTAAATCTGTTCATCAAATCGATTGGAGGTCGTGTGGATCGTGTGGCAATTTAAAATAACTAGGGTAGAGTTCGAGCGGATCGGGTTCAGATCGTGTAAAAGATGTCAATCTGATCGCCATACGATTGCTTCACGATCAACTCGATCTTCTACTCGACTAATACAGGACCACTTCCAGAGCGCTTCTCGATCCATTTCCTACTCAACCGCTATTGAATATTTTTTGACATGTCAAAAAATATCGGGTAGGAAGCCCGACCGATGCCGACCTACCCGACCACTCATGCCGACCGAACCAGACCAGTACTCGACCGCTTTGTCGGGCTTTATCGAGTTGATCTGATTGGCAGTGGGAACCCAGCTTGAAGCATTTGATTCCACAGTAAGTATACCGTTAAGCCCTAATAAATTTTATGGATAATTCATTTAACCATGGAACAATTTTACTAGGACATAATAACTATACATGTGGAGCCACCAGAGATTTGACACACAATTATTTGTACACATGCGCGAACAGACCAAAAACACACACACATTCCAACCAACAAAATGGGTTAACACTTAGTGATATTATGGGCATTTTTCACTGTTGAATTGAGCTGAAAAGAATTATCAGGTCAAAAGAGTAAGTTAAAATGTGGTTAATGGCCAATTATCTGCAACTCATCTTGCTACCAATTGTTAATAAAAATATATTTTATATTCAATAATTAACATGACTCACCCACACCTGTAAGTCGAAATGATCCGTAAAACAAAATTGTGTCTTTGTGTCGTATAAACTAATCTGCGCTAAACTAAATTAAGGTTCACATTGTACATGCGTGATCAGTTGTCAAACAAAAGTACGGTTGATATTCAAATGCATTATTTTTCTCTTTCCGGGATAGTGTTCTAGTATGTTGATGCTGCATTAACAAATATAAGTGCATGTGAAGTGAAAACACCACAAATAAACAACGGTTGCGATAGACACCTATAAACTGTTAGATGCCCATAATATCACTTTAAGATGGTTAACATTTTTTGAAGGGTAGGAAAGAGAGCATTGATACACAAATATTCATTTATTCCACCAATTCCATGAATCCATCTTACTAAACATGTACATGCCAAAACATCAAGCAATGTGAGAAAGACAAGAACAGCAAACCCCAAGATATGGAGATAGTTTGTTAAGTGTATGACCTTACACCATCACTCATTGATAAGCTGTCTTGTGCATGTACAATCTAATCTTTTCATCTTTATGATTGTGAAAGCAAATTCTTGTGCAACAGCTGCAAACCAACTTATCAGTGTACCCCTCACTCCTTTCCATATCCTTTCATTCATTATTACTAAGCACTCCCCAAAACTGAGTTTTCCAACTGCCTATGATTTTTTGTGTTGCACATAGTAATATTCAAGGAAAATATGAAGAATAAGAATGTCTTCAAAGTAAAATATATTAACATTTTTTGTTTACATTTTAAACACATTTTTTTTCCATAAAATGTAAACCATACAATTTTCTGAAAATCAAAAATGAAACAATTATTTTTTCTAAAAATACTTTACACAAACTTGTTTATTCAAGTCAAGTTTTCCAAAAATACTACACAAACATGTTCATTCAAACCAGATGACTACGATTGTCCTAAACCCAAGCTTCTGATTTTGATATATAGACGAGTTAATTGTTATTGTTTACATTCGGGATTTTCCGCGCATGCGCACTGACTGGTTGGCAAAAACACTGGTTACAGTCACGTAAAACATGTATAAAGGGCTTTTGTTTAGTCAATTAAACGATAAAAAATCCGAAATAAACATTACAACTCTTAAACAATAGTGCAAATATATCATATTTAGTACTAATAAATGTATCATAATATATATAATTTCCTCTTTATAAAAATACAAATTAGTTATTAGCATCAGAGTAAACGTGGTCGGAAGACTAAATACTGACAATACCACACAACAAAACAATAAATTAGCCGTATTCTTTTTTATAGTAAGACTTTAAAAAATGATATTTCAAAACTTATAATACATATATTAATTTGATTATAACTATAAACGGTGTGGATATTGTTATTGCTCATCAGCGACCGAAAGTGTATTATAAGAGGCGCATTTAATCAATTATAAAACAAAGCCATAAAAAACGGAATACATTAACAATCGTTAAATGTTGTGGTAATTTTCTTTTCCATAGAATGAATTTTCGTTTCGTTTCCATTGAATTACAATATTAATAAATTTTAATATACAAATGAAAATAAAACCTGCATCTTGTGCAAATTGAACTGTCTTTGCATGTATATTGAAATCTCTTAACAAGTAATAAGGAGTGATACATTTAACAAGCATTTTATGATAAATATATATATTAATTCAATTTATTTTACGCAAAAATTGTTTATCCATTGTGATTGCTTGGTTTCATGATGGTGTTACGTGCAATGCAAGAACGTATAATCTTTACACTAAATTGACGAGTTTACATTTGCCGGTACCCGCGGTAAATACATCAATTGTGTAGCAGTAATATTGAACAATATTTTAAATTTAAAGTTATAAAGCACTGTATTATTATGATTAAACTGGCTAACATATAAATACACATGTTCCTGTTAATCCGTTTCGGACAAATATCTTCTTTTTTTTAATATGTTAAATTATTTATTAAAGCAATTGTTACGTATTTTGGCTTTAATATTTGGCTTGCTCAATATGACTGCTCAATATGTCAAGAGATGACATGGAGGTAAGTCTGCCACATGTGGTCTATGCAGGGACCCAATTAAAGTATAGGTCCCTATGTTTATGACACCGGCATGTTTTCTGTGTAATTGGCTGGGCAGTCTCCGATCATAACGAGATAATATGCTTGTGACGAACAACGGTGCAATTAAACACCAGGTTAGAAATGCTGAAACAAGTGTCGAAATTGGTGTGCACAATTAAATAAAACAATTAGATTTATGAATTTATTTGTTGTGTAACAAGGTAAGTTTGAACAGATATATTAAGATTAAAATCAGTTACTATATGTTGCGAACAAAAAGCGATCTATTTGTTGTTTGTTTCCATCCTTATTTGTGTTCTTTCATTAAATTTAATTTATTCTAAAAGAATTTCCATTTATGAAATTTTGTATCTAAAATGGACGTGAAAATGCGGTTAGTAAAGATTTTTGTGGTAACCACATACCGAGCTCGTAGATAGTGTACGTTCCACTCCAGAGCTCGTTTTTAGTAAAAACAAATAATAACAACAATATAATCGTTCCAAAAATGAATTTCCACGCATGCTTATGTTTTATTCAGACATAAATAGTAAAATTATATTTGATGCAGTTCATGATTATCAATAAAAACGATGATAATGTCAACCTTCTCTATATGCGCTTATATGAATTCCACCTCTTTTTGCCAACCAGTGGGCGGAGTCTTAACTTTGCAGGTGCGTGTGACGTCACGCGTTAACTCGTCTATTTAACCCTTTCCCACTCACATGCAAAGTGAAAATGGCTATGTTAAACCTGTTTGCTCTTTGGGAAAGGGTTAAAATCTATTACACATACAGTTGGATGCCCCACCCAATAATATCTAGAGTCAAAGTGCTATTAAACAAACATACATGGACACTACCGGATTTATGAGAACATTTATTCACTTTTTACATTCAATAACAACACTGCAGTTACTGCATTTTAAACGTTTCGTAAGCCTGTGACAATGTGCTAGATAAACAGCCGTTACATAACCTTATCAACTTGAATGACAACAAAAAAAGCTTCTCCTGTGATTAACTCATTATTGTTTGGTTAACCCAATGTTCATTTTGTAAATAACACAAATGTCTTGAACAAAGTTAACGATACATCAAAACCTGCATACCTCAAATACTTTATCCAACATTTAATTCATGAAGATTTAAATCCACTTAGAATGGCCGTAGTATACCTTCAACACAATCCACGCTTTGTACACTCAACATACAGACTACACACACATACACATACAGGCAGAGCCAAGAAAGGTGACTGAACGTTAAGGTTTAACCCCTCACTTCAGTCAATATGGCTGGCTGCCTGCCTGTTACAGGGGGCCCAGTGGAGCATATCAGCTGTAAACTTGTAAGCCAGCCCAACATACCTTGCTGGTTTATCTGTACTTACATTCCAACCCTAAATATACTGTCTCTCTAGCATCTACATGACAACCTTGCTGTCCCAATTACAGACCAGGATACTAGTACTTATTCTTTACCACAGACATGTGTTAAACCATGCAACATATTTTAGCATTAAGATAACTATCAAACATATTAAGTGTTGTTTTTTACACCACTTTGGGAATGGGGTTGGTTCTTTTTGGATTGGAAAATGTAGTGTCTTTTTTACACAAATTTGGAAATTAATGTTGTTAATTTTATGCTTTACCTTATAACTGAAAATAAAAGTGAGTTCACTATATTTTCTATAGTTCAACTTATTAGCCTACCAAGCAACTCAGACAGTTGGTTAAGTTTTTACTAAAATACTTAGAAGCAGACAATTTGGTTACAAAGATATGCTTGTAAACTATTTATTTTATTGTTGATGTTTTAAGTAGGTGGGAACATGCAGCTTTCAGTTTGAGGCAAGATACATTTGAACACTTGCTTTTTTTTAGGAAATAAAGGAAGAAAGCAATTATTTTTATTAGCATGCAATCATTTTCTGACACAGTCCCGATATAATACACAACAGGAATGAGATTACCAGCAAATAAATCGCTGAAAATTTCACCAGTTATATACCGGGAATGAAGGGCCCCACATTCCCAAAACTACAGGGGTTAAAGCATTTTTAAAAACATCTAAATGCATTCACAATATCCCATAGACAAATTGTTGTGATGTGTGGAGTGTTTTGTGGACATACAATTAAGATACAAGAGATGTGTTTGTCAGAAACACAATTCCCCCTATTTCGCCACTTTGAAATAAAATTTCAATATAACATTTGGCAGGTTTAGAAATTTTCTCCCTTTTAAAGCTTATTACTTCCCTTGGATTGTATTTTTTACTTTTGACCTCGAAGGATAACCTTGACCATTCACCACTCAAAATGTGCAGCTTCATGAGATACACATGCATGCAGGCTTGGCGAAATTGGAAAAAAACTGCCGGTCATCCGGACAGGCATTTCAGAAAATGTGCCGGACCGAAAAAAAACAACAACACAACTATGTACATTAAGATAAACCCTTTTTTTCTCAGAAAAATCGGAAAAAAACGCATCGTACCGAAGTATGAGCGTCCTAGAAACTGGTCCATATTCCGTGTTTTGTTGAATTCTCAAATGCGCATAATTAAATTTGTATTCCGAAACACTCTTCCCAATTTAATTTTTACTCGACGTTATCACATTCTTCAAATAAACTGCAAATGTACAGTGTGTTTTAATCCTTTCTCTCCAGAAAAGCGCGCGCAAATTATTCCCTACATGTACAACGTCACGTCAAACGCATGGAAAGCGTGCGTGTATTAAATTTCTGTTAAATGTTTTGTGGTAAATTTTAATAGAATGATATCGCGAAGAATGTGTGAGTGTTGTGAAAACACGCTTAGCGGTTTTACTGACCCTGTGTAGACTGCGATGTTTTAACAAAAGGGATTAAAATGTGCGAAAGCAGTTGCCGATTTTGCGAGTTTGAAGTAGGTGTTGTGTAACCAGTTGGATTTGCTAATTGTACGTAACAAACTTATTGCAAACATCAACACAATGAGCAATTTCATTTTCATGATGTAGACTGTAGTAAAGGGTTTGCTCTTCGAATTTTCAACTTTGAAAAAATATGATATGTTTGCATTCATTGCACATTTATTTTGCCGGTCACAAGGACTGACATTCTGGTTAAACCTGCCGGACCAAATGAAAATTTGCCGGTCAGGACCGACGGACCGGCAATTTCGCCAAGCCTGTGCATGCCAAATATCAAGTTGCTATCTTCGATATTGCAAAAGTTATGGCCAATGTTAAATAATCAGGGCCAAAAAACCCTTCTTCGCAAGGGGCCTCTTTTTCTTACCCATAACCAAAAAGGCCCTTTCCCCTTCAGAAATTTCTTTAAAATCATGCATTTTTCTCTAAATTTCCAATCTACCTCAGTATTTATTATTCCCCAAAGCCAAAAAGGTGTCTTTTTTCCCCGAAAAAAAGGCTGTGGCCCTTTTCCAAAAGTTGGTGTTTTGGCCCTGATTATAATTTGACAGAATTATATTGTTGAGGACCCCCCCCCACACACACACACATACATATGCACAAAGTTTAGTTGCACATTGTCATAAAATAAATAGGTAATAATAGTCAGTTTTGTCATAAATAAAAGGGTGTTCATAAAAACAAGGGCTGTTTGTAAAACATGCATGCCCCCCATATGGGCTCTCCGTTGTAGTGGCAGCCATTGTGTGAATACGATTTTTGTCACTGTGACCTTGACCTTTGACCTAGTGACCTGAAAATCAATAGGGGTCATCTGCGGGTCAGGATCAATGTACCTATGAAGTGTCATGATCCTAGGCAAAAGCGTTCTTGAGTAATCATCCGAAAATCATTTTACTATTTCGGGTCACCGTGACCTTGACCTTTGACCTTGTGACCTCAAAATCAATAGGGTTCATCTGCAAGTCATGATCAATCTACCTATGAAGTTTCATGATCCTAGGCGTATGCGTTCTTGAGTTATCATCCGAAAACCATTTTACTATTTCGGGTCACCGTGACCTTGACCTTTGACCTAGTGACCTCAAAATCAATAGGGGTCATCTGCGAGTCATGATCAATCTACCCATGAAGTTTCATGATCCTAGGCGTATGCGTTCTTGAGTTATCATCCGGAAACCATTTTACTATTTCGGGTCACCGTGACCTTGACCTTTGACCTAGTGACCTCAAAATCAATAGGGGTCATCTGCAAGTCATGATCAATCTACCCATGAAGTTTCATGATCCTAGGCGTATGCGTTCTTGAGTAATCATTCAAAAACCCATTTTACTATTTCAGGTCACCGTGACCTTGACCTTTGACCTAGTGACCTCAAAATCAATAGGGGTCATCTGTGATACATGATCAATGTACCTATGAAGTTTCATGATCCTAGGCCCAAGCGTTCTTGAGTTATCGTCTGACAACCACCTGGTGGACGGACCGACAGACCGACATGAGCAAAGCAATATACCCCCTCTTCTTCGAAGGGGGGCATAAAAAAGAGCAAAAATGGCGAATCTTTCTCTGAATTTCTTGTGTTTTTTTTTAATTAACCACCTAGAACATCTAGACTTACAAAACCCTCAATGTGAGACCCAAGTATTTGAAGTATGTTCCCAACACCCAAATGTGAAACAAACATTTTATCCCAGATGAGTTTTGGCAGCAAATAATTATAGTGCCCTCCACAATGTTGAAGGGACATGAGCTTGCAAGTTCCTACGTATTTCCATCCCTAGCTTATGGTAGTCATAAATATAGTCATTGAATATAACAGTTTAATATTCCACAAACAATTAAAAATTGTATCACTCTTAAATAAACATTTCTGGATAATAATTACGTACCCAAATGACAATTCAGTAACCATTCATATCATGGGAAACTGACCTGTAATGGAGTGTCGTCTACATAGGCATCAAATTCGGTGCCTTGTATCATTTCTCCTCTCTTATTGATATCACGTGGCTTCTTCTTTGATTTTTCTTTTTTCCCTGCAATTTCAAAGACATATTTCAATTTCTGGGATATTTTCACTTCAACTCATCTTGTGAACTAGATCATATCATCAAATTTAAATAGAAAGCGTTTGTTAGATGTAACTTAAAGAAATGCAAAAACATTAATCTCACACTTTTTACCATCTTTGAAAACTCTAAATAATCGCATCAAATACTCAAATTCAAGGACAGGAAATAACCTTACAGTGTTTTTTTTTTATCAAATTTGGAAATGGCATTCATCCCCATTGACTGAGTTTGATAAAAAATTTATAAACAATAAAACTCAGTCAATAATCATCAAGATTCAGAGACTTATTGAAACAAAGAACAAATTGAAACACAAAAAGAAAGTCCAGGGGTTCTGAAATAAGCTGTCCGAGTTGTCCGAGTCGTCAATTTCCCCTTCCGGACAAGCAGTTTTTCAAAGCTGGCTTGTCCGGTGACAAGTAAAATTTCAGTGGTAATCATTTTTCAAGAACGAAACTACTCCATTTTCCGAAAATCAAAAACGAAATATTATATATAAATAGCTTATGATTAATCTGTCGACTGGCACACATTTTCATCTGCAAGGTACATGTAGGTGTAATTTTCCAATAATAATTATTTAATTTAGTAAACTAGTCCACGTGTATATACCAACAGCCAATCACGCATAACATTTTCAGTAGAGAAACCAGCGCACATGTGTATAGTACCAGCCAATCACGCATGAGATAACATTTTTTTGTACATTGCAAATGGCCGCATGCATGTTCAAAGACATGCAGTGAACATAAGATGGTGTTTTTTTTATAAAACCACTTCAACGTCAAGCCATGACGCGAAACAGACAAATGATAAAATCAGTTCGGCGTCGGAGAAGAGAAAAACCAAGTATGAATATGATAAAGCCTATGGTGCCAAGCAGAAACGAAAATTTGTTGAGTCTTGGCTAATTGATTTCCCTTGGCTTGAAAACGTTGCCGGTGTGTGTGAATGTTAACTTTGTAAGGAGTTTCCTTTATTAGCGGATAAAAGTGGTGGTTTATTAAATGGTCAGCCTGTGTGCAGGAGAGACCCTTTGACATCTCATCAGAAAATCAGTTGCCACATGCAATGCAAAATAAAATATGATGATGAACTTCATAAAAAGAAAAATGAAATAAAAGTAGGTAAATTTGACGAAGCCTTGAAAAGTGAATTTTCTAGTCATGTTGAGATTATTAAATATCCGAAATGGTATCATGTGTGACCTAAGTGTTCTTATTATATGCACATCTTTCTTGTATTTTTTGTTCATGTGAAATTTCTATAGTTAATTTTGTTTATAAGTTAAAATAGAAGTTAACAAAAGTGTATGTTTGTATTATTTGCTTAATTAGTAATGATCTTTTCCTTTATCAATCTTAAAAGAATGGACTAGTACTTCTTTGGTACGGACAAGTGAATTTGTGGGTCCAACTTGTCCGTGAACAAGTAGACTCTTAAAATATTTCAGAACCCCTGAAGTCCCAGGGGTAAAGAATGTTGACACATTTTGCTTGTGTGAAGAACGCTCCTAAATTGATCACCAATGTGAATGATGTGAATGACAATTCGGAGTCAGGGGGTTTTTTTAGAAAAAGGGGAAGACGCTGGGCGCTGGGTAAAAGGGGAAAATGGAGCGCAAAAGAGACATATTTGGGGAAAAAATAAAAACTGTTCATTTCAATGTCTATAACTCACCTACAGACTTCAGGTTTTTTTTTTAGAAAAAGAGGCATGTCTCTGACCTTTTTGTTCTAAAACACATGAACAAGTATGATATTAAAGTCAAAGTCCTAAATAAAGTTGCAGGTGTAGATCTAATAAAGGGAAATGTTTTCAACTGGGGCCGGGGAACGATGTCAATTTCATGATGAATGGGTTGACGATCTAGATCTGCTACAGTATTGGAAGGGAAAGGTGCGGCAGCTGCCGATTGTCTACTTTCACTTTCACAATAATCCGACAGTATTAATCGATGTTGATTACATGTACCTCTGAATCCTGCTGGGTTTCAACGGTTTTTGATGATTCATTCTTAAAAAATGCGTCAACGCAATTAATATTTTCCGAGTCCGAACATTTAATTTTGTTTGTGTATGAACGCCAATTGTGAGACTTTATTCTGTTTTAACGTTTCTATCTTGGCTTTCACATAACCCGGATGAAAATTCTACTGGTTTCCGGTAATTAATTGACGAAACACCCTTCTTGTGCAAGACCGGAATCCAGTAAAATAGTCATATGATTAATACGATTAGTTGCCCGGTTTCAATGACATAATTTAAGAGCTATATATAGAATCACTGGGATTCCCAGATTTGAGTGTTCGTCGGGAGAGAGAGAGCGAGACCGTTTTACATGTTACAAATTGGATAAGTGTCGACTTCCCAAAAGAAAAAAAACATTTCTTTGAGGGTAAAATATTATATTTTGGTGAAAAATTATATTTTTGGTGGGGAAATGGTATTTTTAGGGGAAAAATTCTGGTAGGGGAAGACGCCAAATATCGGCGTCACTTTCTTAGTAAAAAAAAACCCTGGGAGTGCAGTGAAAAAGTAGAGTCTTCAAGTTCAACATGCTCATTTCTTCAAGATTTGTCAACAGAAGTAAAACAACATGTATCAGTACAGACAAACATTGAAAATGTTGATTTTGAATCTCTAAGCAAATGCACTAATTTGCTGGAGTATGAAAATACAAGAAAGATACATTTTCTTGGAAGGTTGAAGAATAAAAACAGAGGAAAACATGAACAGTTAAATGCCATGGAGAAGAAAATTGGACATTACTCTGTTCGAAATGTTAATAAACGCGATAAAAGGGCATTGAACAATTTAATGCTTTTGAGAAAGTCTCAGTGTACAAAAACATTACTGACAATAAAGGAGCAAAGACTTACTGCAAAGAACACTCGATTAAGGAATGAATTAAATGACTTGAAGGTTTCTTTGACCAATGTACAAAAACAAAATGAAACCATGGAGACCAAATATGCTGATCTTCTTGGTCGTTTCAACAGCGAAAAAGACAAAAAGCTTTTGGTACAAAAATCAAACATCTACCTCAAGAAAATTAATAGCGATCTACTGGAGAAAACCACAGACAAGCAATGTGAATCACTGTTTGAACTTGAAATGTGCAAAAAGACTATTAAAGGACTAAATTTGTTGCTAGAAGAAAAAGACTTGAAAATCTGTGAATTGGCGGACAGTAATGTTACTAATAGTAACTTCAATCTTGAAACAAAGAAAGACAACATATTATATTCGAATGATATTCGTCTATGTGTTATTGAACTGGCCGATCTAGAAGTGGCAGCAGAAAAGATTTCATCTGTTATACAAACTGTGCTGAAACACCTTACAAAGATTCAAGTGCCAAAACATGACTTACCAAATGCAACAACTTCCCAAACAATTATTGATGAAGGACATAACAGGTATATTGCAAAAGTCTTTATTGCTGATAAACTTGAAAACTCAAAAAATTGGGGACTGGGTCGTGATGGGACAAAAGAAGAAAACAAAAAGTTGTTGACACTGCTATCACTCTACACACAGGCGACAACATAAGTCTAGGATTCACCCGGATAGCCAGAGAGACAGCAGAGACTATTCAGCATGTAACAGAGTCACATCTTCAAGAACTTGCTGCAGTTAATGACAATGAAAAATATCTTATTGAGACATTATCTTAGTTGGCTTTCACAATGTCTGATAGAGCTGCAAATGAAAAGAAGGCAGATAAACTGTTAGATGAATGGAGATCTCAGATGTTAAATACCTACAATGGTGAACAAAAGGCCGTTGAACACTTCCATCGCATGGCTCGTGTGCTTCTTTGGCTTCACAATTACACAATGCCGGATCTAAAAGAGTTTGAACTGTCATTGAGCAGCTATTGTGGTCCTCTTGGACGTGATGCTATACCATAGGACTGAAATCTCTAATTGGTAACTACAGGGACAACAGGTTCAATTGTTTGTTTCAAACCTCAGCAGAGGTCATCGTGATCAGGAAAGATTTCCTTCGTGTCCTGGATAGTGTGTCAAAGTCAAACTTGAAACTCAAGGCAGTCAAGTCTAGATCAGACCTGGATGAAATATGTACACTAATTCAGTGTTTAGGACTCTTCTACTTGAAGCTCATGGGACCATACTGGCATTTAATAACATGCGGAAAAGTCAGCTACCACAAACTGTGTACACACATCCAGGACATTGAAAAGTTCTTAGAAGACTGTGTAAAATGTCCTGAACGGCAACTATACAAAACCGGACACTGTGCTTCTGAAGACCCATTGGCAAAAAGTGTGAACAACTACAATCGCCTGGCAAGTGAACTATTCACCATAAAAGAAGAAATGTATGCCATGGCGATGAACATACATGTAATACCAGTTATTGCAACTGCAATGTTAAAATGTGTGAGGAAGCAACTGGTTGACTTTTTGAAAGATGGCAAGTTTGGGAATCCTGCCAGTGACGAAGATTTTGCTAGTAGCTACTTTGCCCCAGTTACAAATCTTTCCTGTGAGCATCATTTCGGTGATTTGGATTCCAGCCAGAAGAGACGACCCAATGCTTCCTATCACCACCATTCGTCAATCCAGAAGATCAAGCGGAAATGTTGACCTGGTTTGAAAATACGGAACCAACTGAAAGGTCTGATTTACTTAAGGCAGCTCGTAAGGGTGGCAAGACCTTAAGGGAACAGCATATGGAAAATGAAAAAAAGGTTCTTCAAGACATCCACGTAAATATGTTGATGGAGGAAGAACAAAAGAATAAAAAACGAAAAAAAGTGATCCAGTGCCAGTGGAGCAAAATAAAAAGCAAAGGCTGAGAACATTTGAACCTGTGCACATTCAAAATATCAATGAGTATGTGGTTGTGGCATATAAAGATGGCTGGTACCCTGGTTGTGTCGATACATTTTCAGAAAGTTCGGACACGGCAGGGGTTTTTTTTAGAGAAAGGGGAAGACGCTGGACGCTGGGTGAAAGGGGAAAAAAGAGTGCGAAAGAGACATATTAGGCGAAAAAATACAAACTGTTCATTTCAATGTCTATAACTCATCAAAAGAGGCTTGTCTCTGTCCTTTTTGTTCTTAAACACATTTAACACGTATTAAAGTCAAAGTCCTTAATAAAGTTGCAGGTGTAGATCTAATAATGGGAAATGTTTTCAACTATATTTCTGTACTGGGGCCGGGGGACGATGTCAATTTTGTGATTTCAATTTCATGATGAATGGGTTGACGATCTTGATCTGCTACAGTACTGGAAGGGAAAGGTCAAAGGAGCGGCAGCTGCTGATTGTCTACTTTCACTTTCACAATGTTCGATGTTGATTACCTCAGAATCCTGCTGGGTTATAACGGTTTTCGATGATTCTTTCTTAGAAAATGCCTCGATGCGTTCAGTATCTTCCGAGTCCGAATGTTTTATTTTGTTTGTGTAAGAAAGCCAATTGTGACTGACATTTTTTTCTGTTTTCACGTTTATATCTTGGCTTGCATATAGCCCGGATGAAAATTCGACTGGTTTCCGGTATTTAATTGACGAAACACCCTTCTCGCGCAAAACCGGCATCCAGTAAAATAGTCACATGATTATTACGATTAGTTGCCCAGTTTACATGACGTAATTTAAGAGCTATATTTAGAATAACTGGGATTCCCAGCTTTTTTGTGTTCGTCTGGAGAGAGAGAGAGCGAGATCGTTGTCCATGGTGCAAATTGGATAATTGTCGAATGCCCAAAGGAAAAATAAACATTTCTTTGAGAAAAAATATTATATTTTGGTGAAAAATTATATTTTTGGTGGGGAAATTGTATTTTGAGGGGAAAAATTCTGTTAGGGGAAGACGCCGAATATCGGCATCACTTTCTTAGTAAAAAAAAAACCCTGCACGGTGACCGTGAAATTTCTTTCAAGGTGAAAGAAATTTCACGGTCACCGTGTCCGGATTGTAGAAAACCAGGGTTTTTCCAATGGCCATCAAGAGATGACAGATAAAAAGTGCACAAACAGTTTGTAATCTACAGGAACTTTGTACCAGACTGTGTTTGTTGTCAGAGGTTCATAAAAGAACATGCAGGGAATAATCTAGAATTTTCTATCTTTGGGTCCCTGAACTAGCAGATTTTAGACCAATGAGCCCCAGGCCAAAATTAATGAGTCTACCTTGAAAAAGAATGGGTCCCAAATTTTGAAAGTTACCAAGTAGTGAAGAAAATATGTCTAAATCACACTAGCTCAATAACTATACTTGCATTAAACTTTTAATAATCTCAAAAACTTGTTGAAACCAAAAAAAAATGTTTGCCTTAACATTATCTGTTACATGAAAGTAACCTGTTATAACATTTCAACTTGATTCAAATCGATGATAATATTATTGTTAACATCCGAATTGCGAGCTTGACAATATTATTGTTTACGTCCGAATTGCGAGCCGTTGACCTACCATTATTAAAGTTTAGATTTGTTTGTTTTGGATTAAGCTTACAACACCTTATTTCGGAGGCATTTTTTCTGTATTATTTATGACTAAGTTACACAAAGTTAAAGCAGGTTTTCATCCGGGGACTCGAGAAAATATCATAACACATTCTATTTAAAAGGTCGATTCTAATTGGTTCGTATTATACATCAGCGGCTCGACTAGAGCCAATCAAAAGACTTGCTGGAGTCTTCAAGCCTCATTCGGTTAAACTCAGCATTCATTGCTGCACTATTGACTCGTACACAAGATGGTTAGTGCTTATCGTGATTCGCGTATGCGTTAGATGCAGTTCAGCAATGCGTCTGAGTGGACGCACATATTTCAAAACGATGCGTCTATTTCGATATTTGTGCCTCATAGATGCGGGACGCACATGTAGATTATACCCTGAACATGAACAAATTGATTTAGTGTATGATAACTTTCATGCCATGTTTTTTTGTTGACATGATACTTTGGAACTTGCCTTGAAGGCTTCAAGTTCAAGCTCAAATTCTGTTTCTGAGTAAAAGATAATTATGTGCATGATGTTAAAATGAACAGTTAATTTGCAGAATATATATTTCACTTTGTGTACATGATTTTTTCTGAAATGTATTGTTGTCATTAATGAATTATTGATAAAATAAAAAAGTATGATTTTTAATTACTGACTAAAGTATCATGATATCATTATATTTTAATACATGAGCAGATTCCTCATACCAAAATACATAAGGGTACCAAATTTTATGAAATTACCATGACAAATAAAAAAGTTATTGAAATATTTGTTGAAGAAGTTATGTTTACGGTGCCGCGATTTCGCGATTATCTTTCATCACTTATGTACAGCAAATTTTCCAAGAAATCGTACAATTTTTCAGAAGTAAAATGGTCATAACTTTTTTTATTTTTTAAGATATTTGAAAAAAAAAGTACTGAGTTAGTTTATTCTTCCTCTATACAAATACATATTTTTAAGCACTTCCTTCACATTAAATAAATATGCTGGGGTTGCTATTAAAATTTAATGTTTACATTTAATTAATATAAAGTATTAAATGACAAACTTCAAAACATGCCACGATCTGTGAAAAGGCCCCTTTTAAACAGGAGTCCATGGACTTCTTCCTAGGAAAAAGTAGGAGTCCAATAGGAAAAAGTAGGAGTCCAAAAGGAAAAAGTAGGAGTCCAGTTGTATTTTGCACACATCTTCAAATTTTCAGCAAAATATACATATTTTTCTTATTGGTTTTATTATTAAAAACCCACATAATCATTACACTAGTCCTTACTTGAATGTCTAGTTTTAATCAGTGGTCATGATACAATTAACATAACACATTTTTTATCAAATGCCATTAACCCCAGGGATCATATTTTCCCGCAACATCAATCGGTCTGTATATAAATGGGGAAAAAGTATCCGAAAATTTATATCCGAAATCATGACAAATAACGTTAAAATATATACCATTGATTTTGCCATTCATGAAGTTGGTATAAAAAATGTACAAGTAAAATTCCCTTAAACATTTTTTTAACTGAACAATTATGAGTTTTCTCAACAGGTTTTATCATTTGCTATTTCATTGTTGTTTCGTGTGCTGTTTTATCAGACTTTTTTTTCATCGTTTTCAATATTTTTAAGCTGTGCAAGTCTATACGGATGTTTTAAATCATTGTTGACTCGATAATAGCTTACAAACATGCACTGACCCAAACAAATGTCTGTGCGTAGGTAGGTTGGCTTCTGACAATAACAAAACCAAATAAGTAAGAAATAATTTGTGTACGTTATAGTCTGTTGTCAAATAACCCACTGCCAATAATTTAGATGCGTAGGGATTAAATCACAAGTGCAAAGCAAGAGTGATTTGAAAACATGCATCTTATTTTCCGGTCGTGGGTTATTCAACAACAAACTATAAAGTACACGACTTATTTCGATTCTAACACGGTTTTTACTTAAGATTTATACAATGTATATTATTTTTCTTGTGTACTATTTTATGTGAAGTTCCATCAAGTTGCTATCTTCAATATTGAAAAAGTTATGGCCAATGTTAAAGTTTTCGGACGGACAGACGCCATTTATTTGACATTTGACCTTGAAGGATGACCTTGACCTTTCACCACTCAAAATGCTCAGCTCCATGAGATACACATGCATGCCAAATATCAAGTTGCTATCTTCAATAGTGAAAAAGTTATGGCCAATGTTTAAGTTTTTTTCCGACGGACGGACAGACGGACATACACACATACTGACTGACGGACAGTTCAACTGCTATATGCCACCCTACCGGGGGCATAAAAAGATTGGAAAATTAATATGACTCCTTGAGCGTTAACAAGCTCTCTCTTTTATTTGACATAGTGACAAACTTTTTGACCTCATGTGACCCAGTTTCAAATTCAGACTCGATATCATTGGGAAAAATAAAAGGTGCATGTTGACAATGCACAACAGAACCAAGGCAATCACCAACGCTCACCATGAGCAAGTTGTGCTTAGGAATTTCAGGGGATTTCCAATGATTTTTCCCATATTGGTGCATTACCCGTTCTTTTCACATTAACGCAAAGTTTACAAGAAACAAACAGATGCTCTTTTTTTAATTACCAGGACTTCTCCACTGGTACTTACACGGGGTATTGAGGTGTCTCCATTGATCAATTATTACTATTGTTAAATAGTAGGACATGTACACTTTTATGTTCCTATGAACACCTGAGCAACTGTCATTTTTCCAACATGGCTGACATTTGAAACAAAAGGGCCTGAAAGGTCCAAAGTCGCTCACCTGAGATAACAAGATATTTTTGGGACAAATCTTCTGACTAAGTTTCATGAAGATCGGAAAATAAATGTGGCCTCTAGAGTGTTAATAAGGTTTTACTATAGCCAAATAAGGAAAAATGCCGGCCCCCTGGCAGCCATGTCTTTCAACAAACCGACATCATTTTCGAACTCGTCCAAGATATTATCGGGATGAATCTTCTGCCCACGTTTTTTGAAGATCAGACAATAAATGTGGCCTCTAGAGTGTTAACAAGATTTTAATAAAGCCATATAAGGAAAAATGCCCTGTCCCGTGGCAGCCATGTTTTTCAAGCAAACATAACCATTTTCGAACTCCCAAGATATCATTGAGACCAATCTTCTGATTACATTTCATTAAGATTGGACAATAAATGTGGCCTCTATAGAGAGTTAACAAGGCAAATGTTGACGCCGCACAAAGCACAACGGACGATGGACAAAAGGCGATCACAAAAGCTCACCATGAGCATGTTGTGCTCAGGTGAGCTAAAAAATAAATAACGAGTATAACTTTTTTCCCATAATTCGTAATTTAATTTAACATGATTGCAGTTCAGGACCACAATTATAACTACCAAGATTACTATTATTTATGCAACTTTCTGCAGCAAAAAAAATCATTACCTGGAATAATAGATTCAGCTGTTTTTGCCTCACTAGAATTGGTTGGTTTTTCAGCAATTTCAGGTGAAGTCTTTTCCACAGGGGTAGGGGGTACAACTCTCACCTCTGGGGTCGCCTCAGTACGCACTGAGGCACTTTTAGTAGTGTCCGAGGCACTTACACTGTGTACAGAGTCTGTGGCTTGTTGCACTGGTTCAGCACTTATCTGCCTCACTGGCGCTTGCTGACTGGCAGCTGGTACAGTTCTAGGCAATGTGACATCCGATTTTGAACTCACTTTAGACGAATACGAATAACCACCACTAGAATCTGGCACACTGGTGTGATGCTGAGCTGGTAATGTGTTAGGTACTTGAACTGTCACTGGAGTTTCACCGTTTGCTAATCCAGGCAGTGCAGTGATAGGTTTAGTGTTAATCTGTCCTTGCGGGGGTACGACGTGTGTTTTGTCGACAGCAGTTGCTGGTGCTTGTGGGTGTGGATAGTCTCCTGGGGCGCCCTGCTGGTCAGGTGGGTGGTGCGCGTGATCTTTGTCCTTGTCCAGGGTGGCGGCTACTTGTGCAGCAAACTGTGCAGCCACGTTGAGGTTGTAGGGAGACTGGGCAGCAGGCGGCTGCAACATACAAGCTAACCAGTGGGTTTTTTCATCATTTTGGAGATCGGGCAATCAGGGCCCTTGCTACACTTTGAGGGATTGGGGCAGGGGCCCTTAGAGGGGGGGAATTTTGCTTCGTTTTCGGCGAAAAGAGGAATTTTAGAAGATATTTTCACCAACCATTCAACACTTAAAATTACTATGTTTTAATGTAATTTACATAAATATACATTTAATCAAAGGTTTATTGCACGATACCAGCTGGCAACATAGGTATAAAAGTTTAAAAAAAAAAAAAATTAAAATTATTTTTTTTTTGGAGGGGGGAATTTTTAGCAGAAATAGGGGAAAAAAGTATACTATTTTAAGGGGGGAATGGGGCCAATTTCGGCCCAAAAAACGGCCAAATAAGGGCCATGGGCCGCAAGATCCCTTTGGATTTGGGAAATGTGAGGCGTTTTGAATAACATTGGGAAAATAGTGTTGTTGCAGTTTTGCTAAAAAATGCTTAGAAATTGAGAATAAGTGTTTTCAGTATTATATTTAGGCCTAAAAAAATAATGTTGTGGTTCTGGTAACATTGCCAAAATTTTTAGGTAAGGTAGGTCGATTTTTATTATTATTTTTTTTTTTTTTCTCCAGACAAGATGCCTGTTTTTAAGTCATTATTATTTTATGCTGATAGTTTTCACATAAAACCTCTATGTACACATGGAAAAGTGTTCCCATTATTGTGTAGTGATCTTCATTGTGTATTAATCATTTTAACAACTCTTTGTTCCAGCCAGGTGAGATTCAACCTATGATAAAACAAACAGAACAACCACCATGATTCCGGTTTAGCTCAAAAACTAAGTTTAATACGGGTGTATGAATGTAATGAATGCAGCTTGCTTGAAGAATATATCAATGTTATTAAATCACGTAATTGAAAGTTAAAAAATCACTGTTTTACCCCACCCACTTACGATCGCATGAAACTTACCCAGTGCTGAGGGGGTATGGGGTGCAGATTCTGGTAAATGTGATAAAAATGCTCAAAAATTTCAAGAAACACAAACATTCACCATTTTTCTTAAGTATCAAATAAATTTTGGCATTAGTTACTATTTAAAGATGTGATGAAATAATGTCCAAACGGGGCGTTTTTTTTCCCACTGAACACGCGTAAATCGCCTAACATGTTCATTTTAATGCAACACAACATACATCCACACTTTCCATGCGACGTTCTCGCATAATTTGCGCGCGTTTTTTATTGAGACAAAGGATAAAGCACTGTTTAATTGACGCTAGAATTTGTTTATGTCGCGTTAGCATTAAAATTCGGAAGCGTGTTTTGGATTACACATTGAATAATGCTCATTTGAGAATCATATGAAACATTTACAGTTGCGAGTAATTAATTCAACGATAATTTGTTAACGAGCATTACGTGTTGAATAAATGTTTTGACCATATAATGCATGAAATGCGCAATATCCACGAGGTTTTAACTGGTTGCTACATCTGCTTCTAAGTAAGTGGCCGAGATTTCATCGTGGAGGTGTACACCGTAGGGACCGATGAGCGAGTTAGATAACAAAGCCAACAAACTGCCATAAAATCACACACGTTCCTCGTCGTCTGCATGATTTAACTGCAGGTACAGTATGACTGCTTAAGAGTGTTGTCGCTCATTCAAAGCGTGCGCTCTCATTGGCCAATTACAGCGACGATCCGCCTTAAGGCGGGCTTTAGGTGGGTAAAGAGATACATGATGTATTTGACAGAGGATCATAAATTGGCTCTCACAATTTTCGGCTAAGTCAATATCGCTTTGATATTTATCCTACCGGAAAATGGTAAAAAAAGTTTAGGGTCGGCACGGTCAATAAAACTTTAGGGTAGGCGCATTTTTCTAGGTAGGGTCAGGTGACCAGAACCACAACATTTATTTTTTTAGGCCTTACTACGGTTGAACTTATATGAATGGGAGATGAACAAAATATTGGGATTAAACAAGAGATGTGTTTTTTAAGTCAGAAACACCATGTCCCCTACTGAGCCGCTTTGAAGCCATAAATTTCACCTGTGATCTTGAATGATGACCTTGACCTTTCACCATTCAAAATATGCAGCTCCATGAGATACACAAGCATGCCAAATATCAAGGTGATATCTTCAATATTGCAAAAGTGTATATAAAATGACGCATTTTGACCTTTTACCTTGAAGGATGACCTTGACCTTTCACCACTCAAAATGTGCATGCAAAATATGAAGTTGCTATCTTCAATACTGCAAGTTATGGCAAATGTAAAAGTTTAACACAAACAAACAAAAGCAACAAACCAACAGACAGGGCAAAAACAATCGGCTAAAACAATGTTCTCGTCAAGCCTCGTGCTACCTTGGTTCTAAGCCTTGTATGATAAACTTGATCTTTATCTAATACTCACAATATATTTTATATATATTGTCATCTATTTTCCTGTCTTTACAAAACAATAAACAATATTGACAACATTATCCAACACTTATTTCCTACTGCAATGTTACCCTGTAAGTTTACACAAATGTATATTAAATGAATGCAGTATATCAGGGGTTTTTTTAGACAAAGAGGAAGAAGCTGGACGCTGGGTGTAAGTGGAAAATAGAGGGCGAAAGAGACATATTTGGGGAAAAAATAAAAACTGTTTTAATGCATTTTTCATAATTTAGTACATTTGACAAGATTAAATTGAAATAGAATTGAGATATTATAATCACGAGACACATGTTTCTATTAAAAAAAAAAAAACTTTTTTTTAGGGGGAATTTTTTGGTTCGGAAAGGGGAAAAAACCAGCCTAGTTTGGTGGGGGAAGACCCGATATTCGGCGTCTGTTTTATAATGTAAAAAAAAACTGTATGTCTTTTATTGTGACCTTTTTTAAATAGACTCTGAATTGTTTTCAATGTAATGAACCAACAAGAGCACCGCATAACGGGTGCCACGCTCGGCTGCAAAAGCTTGTCAGAATTTTTTTATTAATTTTTAAGGTCACAGTGACCTTGACCTTTGACTTAGTGACCCAAAATGGGTGTGGCGTGTAGAACTCATCAAGGTGCATCTACATATGAAGTTTCAAAGTTGTAGGTGGAAGCACTTTGATTTTAGAGCCAATGGTAAGGTTTTAGCACGACGCCTAACGCGGACAACAAGCAGGCTATGACAATAGCTTGGGTTTTCTTCGAAAACAGCCTCGCTAAAAAATGCAACAACTTTTGAAAAGTGTGAAAATTAAGTGGCAACACATATTTGAGATACAGGAACCCTGTGAAATTTAAACAAATCACTTTGTTGGTATTTCATGTTACATGCAATATTAGCCATATTGTTGATTCTATTCATGACATCTTGCAACATATTTATGTAAAAGTCTTGTACATCATAAGCAAGAGATGTGTTTGTCAGAAACACTATGCCCACTTTTGCGCCAATTTGAAATAAAATTTCAATATATCATTTGGCAGGTTAGAGAATATCTCCCTTTTAAAGCTTATTACTTCCCTTGGATTGTATTTTTTGACACTTGACCTTGAAGGATTACCTTGACCGTTCACAACTCAAAATATGCAGCTCCATGAGATGCACATGCATGCCAAATATCAAGTTGCTATTTTCAATATTGCAAAAGTTATGGCCAATTTTAAAGTTTTCGGACGGACTGACAGACGGACGGACAGACAATTCAAATGCTATATGCCACCCTACCGGGGGCATAAAAATGCAGATTTAGTGCTTTCAGATATGTTCACCAAAATTCTGGATCAGAAACAAGAGTTTTAATGAACCTCTAGTGCAATCAATTATATTCCAAAACATAAACTGCCTTGTCTGCAAGACAGAAGTACCAGGCGTATCCCTTTTTTGGAGGAAAAAATCCCCCTAACAAAAATTTTTTTTTTTTTTTTTTTTTTTTTTTTTTTAATAGAAAGATGTGTCTCATGATTATT
This sequence comes from Dreissena polymorpha, assembly GCF_020536995.1. Classification (NCBI taxonomy): domain Eukaryota; kingdom Metazoa; phylum Mollusca; class Bivalvia; order Myida; family Dreissenidae; genus Dreissena; species Dreissena polymorpha. The sequence goes on from NC_068359.1 coordinate 60,285,544, forward strand.
ATATCTCAATTCTAATTCAATTTAATCTTTTCAAACACACTAAATTATGAAAAATGCAATGAATATAGTGCAAACATGTACAAATGAAATACTGAGAGAGTAAGTAAACAAGGGACAAAATCGTCACAAAACCAGGTTTTCATTGTGAAAAAAAATCTGATAAAGGGAGACAACTCAAACTGAACTTTTGAAATGAACAAACAAAATTAACCCCCTTTGTAAGTTTGTTTTAAAATAAATCTATTTTTAGTCGTGGCGACCTTGACATTGGAGATATTGACGTGATTCTTTCGTGCGACACACCGTCCCATGATGGTGAACAAATGTGCCAAATGATTTTAAAATCTCATAATGAATGACATAGTTATGGCCCGGACAAGCTTGTTCCGCCCGCCCGCCCGCATTCGCCAATCTAATAACCAGTTTTTTCCTTCGGAAAACCTGGTTAAAAAATCCCCCAAAAAGGGAAACGCCGCGAAAATTCCCCCTCCTAAGGGCTGTGGACCCCTTCGCCCAAAATAGTGTGAGGGCCCTGCATGACTTCATTCAGGTCTTCAAATCAACAAAGCAACACCAAAAAAACAAAGGAACAACAAATATTCATGCAGTAATGGTTTTAAAGCATAAAAAAGCTCACAATAGCTTTTTGGAAAAGCTTGTTCACTCAGAAGACTTATTCAATTCAAACAAGCTACAGTACAGGCAACGTGTACTTTGACAAAAACGCGTGTCCGCGGTGTTCAATTTTCCCGATGGGTGACATTTCGCGGGGGGCGGACACGCTACTGACCGCGGTGTTCGGCGAACACCTGAAATCGCCGCAATTGCACGCTATCATTATATGGAACACCTGTGATCACCGCAATGCCGCGCGGCCATTGATACATGTAATACCTGTCTGCGATGGTCATTCAAGAGTTTTAAATTTACATGTACAATGTACAAATGAACATAATAAACTTCATGTATGTGCAAATTTATGCGTACTTAAAGTGATATTATGGGCAACTAACAGTATTTGCAATATACAATGTAGGTGTGTATCGTAACCGTTGTTTATTTTTTGTGTTTTCGCTCGATATACACTTGTATTTGTTAATGCAGCATCAACATAATTAAACAATATCCCGAAAAGAAAAATAATCCATTTGAATATCAACCGTACTTTCGTTTTGACAACTTACGACAGAAATGAATCGATGTACGATGCGAGTCTAAATGTACTGTAGTTTTCTAGCAGATTCTTTCATACGACACAATGACACAATTTGGTTTTACGGATCATTTCAGCTTAGAAGGATGGGTGAGTCATGTAACATATCGAAAATAATATATATTTTTTATAAACAACCGGTAACAAGATGAGTTGTAGATAATTTCAGATACCACATTCATTATAACTTATTGTTTTCACCCGTTTCTTTTCAGCTCAATTCAACAGTAACAAAATGCCCATCACTTTAAATTCGGACAGCACGTAAAGTCGGAAACGTAAATAAAGCGCTTAGATCATCAAGTCTATTAACTGGTATGGTGTTAAGCAATTCAATCGCCGTTTTTTAACAACACATATCGAGTTATAAAGAAAGTGAGTATTAAATAATTTATTTATTTGCGTCTGCCTGTACTGTCTGAAATAACGTACTGCATCAGTATGCTACGAAATTTAGAAATTGTCAACTGTCGATTGCAACAACTGCAATCGTAAACTGTTGGTTTTTTCTATTCATATTATACACATGTATTTTAACAGATTATATTTTGTGTCTTTCAGGTTTCTTCCATTTCAGCACTGGACTCGTTTGTTGAAATAACGTTCTTTAAGATCTTTGAAAGAAGTTCAAAATTAGTAAATATATCGCACAAATTAGCGCCCCGAGTCGATTGTGACGTACATATTTTCCTACAATAACCGAAGCATTCGTCTTTGCATTAGGATCGAAGTTAGTGTTCGTGTGTCGTATGAATAGATATCGTTGCAGGAATTCAAATAAACCGTTAAACTAAGTTTAGATTCACATCGTACATGTATGGTTTACATGCTAGCGTATTCGGCTGTACAGCCGTTTTAAAATTCAGAATTAAATATCTGGCTTATTTCGCATTTTTCGACACGTTCTTCTTAACTTTTATTTTAATTTATATTTAAATATATATATAATAAGTTTATTACACATTTTATATAAATTCATAAATATTTGACAACAACGTATATACCCGCTTTAAATGAAAGGGATCAATAATTTACGTTTATATTTAATTATTTTATTTTTAGCGAACACGATGAACACCGCGGTAGATATAATGGGTCCGCGGTGATTCGCGGTGTCCACCTTATTGAAAACGGCCCCCGCGAATATTTGATCTGAACACCCATCGCGGGGGTCGTTTGGTAAGCGAACACCGTAAAATGAACACCGCGACGAGTGGCGTTTGTCAAAGTACACGTTGCCTGTACTGTAATTCGGTACCCTGATATCCCCCGCCAATATGCTTCTGGACACAAAAGTATTACATTTGACACTCAAAAAAGCATTTTTTCAAGATACAAAGGGTCATAACTCAGTTATTAACAGATGGTGTACAATGCCATTTCGCGTGCATCATCCTCTTATCCATATACATACTCATACCAAGTTTCAATGAAATCCGCCAAAGCAGTTCCAAGATATGGCTCCGGACAGATGGAAAGACAACGCCAAAACAGTATCCCTCCGCCTATGGCGGGGGATAATTATTCTTAATATTGCACCTTTACAGCAAAGTGAGTGCAGACATTTTCTTTACAGCTTAATGAGTGAAGACATATCTGCAGTAATATCCAAAGAAAATCTGGCAAAAATGGGGTAAATCAGCAAAATAATATTTGGTCTCCTCTACAATGAGAGTGAGCAACCACTTGACAAACAATATAGCGACAACCATGCAGAGACAAGTAATTTCCTGCAGTTTTAAACCATTTATGTATATAAAAAAATTCAATGCTCCTTACTTTCGAGCAACATCAGCAATAAAGTGATAAGCGTTTATTTCGCATTTATTTTGACTCTTATATCGCGATTTTACTTACTACAATTTTTTAGCGGGAGCTGTGATTTCGTGTCAAGCTTAAGAATTTTGCAGCCAGTGAAGTTGAAATAAAGAGCTGATATTAATACAAAATACATGCTAATCACTTTCTAGCTGATATGGCTGGAAAGTTACCCACATTTAAGAAAATTAATAAAAAAAATCAAGTGTATTGAACGATGAAAAATACCTGTTTGCGAAATAGATGTCGCCATCTTGTTTGTCACGTGATTACCCCCTCTTACAAGAACCTTTCAGACAGACAGGTCTAAAATTGTTTACTTTGTCCAAGGCTGCAGGCAAGTAAGTTATTTTAAACAAGAGCACCGCATAACTGGTGCCACGCTCGGCTGCGATGCAGTTTTGAATACTGTGAAACCATTTATTTTGTCAGCACGAAATTTCGTCCTTTTTAACAAAATGACTATTTCGTCAGCACTTAAATTCGTCCATTTCTGGTTTTGAAAAAAAGCGGCCGATTTGTTTGTAATGTTTGTAATGTTTGTAATACATGTAATACGCGGTTGCGAAAAAATCATGCTGGGAAAAGAGGGGTGACACTTGGTAGTCACTTGCAGGAAGTGGGCCTTGTTTGACATATGCCAATTAACAAGTCTGTTATTTCAGGTGATAGTAACTGTCCCTTATTATTTTATGTCATTGACACGTTCTTTGTTATGATTAGCGGACAAGTGGGACTCAATAACCGTTAACGAGTGTTTTAAACAACGAAGCCAATTGCCAATTAGTCTTTTTCCATTACAATCACGGACAACCAAACACAAATCAATATGTTCTTTATTAATTTGTAATGAAAGCGCAGAATATATTTCAGTCAGGTGTTGATCACATCGTCATATTTTAATTGCGTTTAATAGCATTGTCTTTAATCCCGATTCGCCGCGTGTTGGCTGTATAATCTGCAACACCCCTGAAAAACACAATACCCACAATGGGTAATAAAGTCGTTAACAATTAGCGCTAATCAACACTATTATACCTAAACGAAGTTGAGGCATTCGATACAGCCTTATTGCATTCGCGTTTTACAGGAAATGTCAGTTGTCAGTACACTGTATAATGTACATCCCTTTGCGTCAAAACCAGATTTAACTTGAGTGTGAACAGTCGACTGTTTCATGTTCTTTGTATCAATACCATCCGGGTATCTGTACTATAAGTATACCATTCTACAAACAAGGTGTGCGCTTCCGCATATGGGTATTCGGACGTTCAAAAAATTGACCTACGGTTTAGCGTTCACGCCGTCGAACGCATTTAGCAATATAACTCGTTTTTTTTCACTATTTCTTTACTTGCAAAAAATACTAGTGGCTTATAACTTACCTTGCAATCTTTTTTTCTCGCATTTTGCTAGTGTGCGAGTGTTAATTTCGAGCCCTGTGTATATGCGTGGACTATGCTGGATTTAAAAGCCTCATGCCTACGGTAATTCAGTCTTATTTGTTTCAAATATGGGACATGATTGTTCGTTAGGATCTTGAATTCGTCCATCCGTCGAAGGACGAAAAAGACGAAAATTAATGTCTGACGAATAATAATGGTTTCACAGTAGATGAAAGCTTGTCAGATTATTTGTTTTTAGAGGTCACAGTGCCCTTGACCTTTGACCTAGTGACCCAAAAATGGGTGTTATGTAGAACTAATCAAGGTGCAGCTACATATGAAGTTTCAAAGTTGTAGGTTGAAGCACTTTGATTTTACAGCCAATGTTCAAAACCTTGACAAAATGTTAAGGTTTTAGCACGACGCTGACGACGACACGACGAGCTGGCTATGACAATATCTCGGGGTTTCTCCGAAAACAGCCGTGCTAATAATGATAAAAGCAATGCTGCAACATTAATCATTTACTTAATGGATGGAAGAGCAGATATTGTCCAGTTTCCATAATACTGCACCCAATGTGAGCGTTTATTAAAGTTTAATTAGTTCACAACAAAACCTAAACAGAAATCAGCACATGTTAAATACTGAGTACTTTCACCAATGATGAGAAAATAAAAGAGCAAAACAAGACTATTGCCAAGCAATATAGTCCCCTACCTGCTCGACCATTGTCAGAAATTCCACCATTGTCATTTTTTTTTTAATTTGTTGCCAAAGCAACCAGAATTTTTGACGTAGGAACAAAATGAAATGACGTGCATAATGTCCATATTGCCATCTATCCATGTTTCAAGTTTCATGAAAGAAATATTAAGAACTTACAAAGTTATCGCAGGATCCAGAAAACCACCATTTTCAGCAGTATTTCTAGTCTATTTGTTGCCATAACAACTATAATTTTTGACATAGGAACAAAATGAAATGACGTGCATAATGTCCATATTGCCATCTATCCATGTTTCAAGTTTCATGAAAAAATATTAATAACTTAAAAGTTATCGCAGGATGCAGAAAAGTGTGACCGACTGATTGACAAGACAGACAGAGCGCAAACCATAATTCCCCTCTGGTGAAACCAGTAGGGGACAAAAAAGAAAAGCAAACAACACCAACTGACCTGTGATACACTCACCTCCCCTACATTGACAGGGGTACTACGAGAGCTTGAGTCTGAGGTGCTGGCCTCAGACTTGGCAGGTTTCAGGTTGGCTGTTATGTCTTCACCAGAGACTGGGTCAATTATGGGGATGCCCTTTCGTGCAGGTTTCTGCACATTTGTTGGAGGCTGAAAAGTCAAGAATTAGGATTGTTTACACTTTTTTTCAGAACCTCGGTTTGACTTATTCATCCTACTAGTATATCGATTTTAAATTTCAAAGGTTTAGCATGAGAGACCATCTGACTGGCAGACTAATGGACCCATAAAGGTGGTTGTAACATGCCCCACCATTTTCATCATGGAACAAAAAAACAACCTTTTACCCTTCCCCAATAAGAAGCAAAGTAAAAATTGCTATATGAAACGAGCATACAACTACAACAGCCTTTGAGTAACTTGCAGTCTGTCGGGTTTTATGCTGTTTGCTGCTGATCAGTATCTTTGGGTTGGACATGAAGGCTTTAAAATGTGGATCTACTTAAAAATGTCATAAATTTTATTTTGTAAGGGACTTCACACGAGACGAAAAGCATCTCTGAATAGTACAGGGAGAAGATCATCCAGGTATTGATTTTTTGTACTTTTATTAACAACAAGCGTGTTTGAATATGTAAACATTTGGTCAGGAGTTATAATGATCTGTGATCAGCAACAAGGAATTCATGATGTCACCAAGGAGCTTCAGTCACAGAATTAATCATCATCAACAGGTCATGGGAAAGTAAAACTATGACTTATTTACCACTGTATTATGAAATCTATGTTTACCTCTGTAATAGGAGGTCTATGTTTACCTGTGCACTAGGAGGTCTATGTTTACCTCTGTAATAGGAGGTCTATGTTAACCTCTGTAATAGGAGGTCTATGTTTACCTGTGCACTAGGAGGTCTATGTTTACCTCTGTAATAGGAGGTCTATGTTTACCTCTGATATAGGAGGTCTATGTTTACCTGTGCACTAGGAGGTCTGTTAGTGTTCTGTGGCTGGGTGAAGTACACAGCTGGGTTGTGGGCCTGGTAAGGCATGTTCTGCGGGGGTACGCTCGGGTACATACTGGACTGGTTTGTGGTCATGGCACTTGGGTACCTCGGCCCAGGCATCTGTTGAGTCATTTGGAACGGCACCGCCTACATTAAGATACCAAACATCAGCCATGCACACCTCAGTTAGTACAACATTGTTGTTAAAGAGGTGTGCTTAGGTTATTTTGCATGCTTAGGACACTTGATACTTGCTTAATTTGATTGACTATATATTTAGCTGCAAATGAAATGTTGAATGTGAAAGTTCTTGACTTCAGTCAAGACTTAAAAAATCTTTGGTGTGGTAGGTAAAATTGCCATTGTTTTCAAACCATTGCGTCACTGCAGAGATGAATTTAAAAATGTAATCTTTACGGCTTATCCTGCACATCTAAATGAAACCAAACTCTGAATTCAGGCATTTAATGAATTTTTTTCTCTCGTTTTTAATGCATCTTTCATTTGTGATAAAACATAACAAGAGCACCGCCTTGCGGGTGCAGACCGCTCATCTATTTTTCTTTTAAAGGTGAAGGGACCTAACTCAATACTTCAATCACAAAGGAGGGAGGGGTGGGGTGGAGGGGTGTTTAGTGTGGGTGTGTGGTCATTTATTACATTATCAGGGGTGTGATTGAGGCAAAGTCAGAGGGGAGGAAAATTCTGTCGACTGATTTTGACTAAGCGAATGGCGCACAGAACGCAATGACAAACCTTAAAACAGACATTAAAATAAACAACTTCTTGAACTTCATAACAATATTTCTTTATAAAAACCTGTTAAACTTCACATTTATCATACTGAGGATGCAAAGTAAACAGTATTTATTGTGATCAATAGCAGCAGTTTTTCGATGTATTGAATTACAGTAAATGGACTAAATATAAATAAACACACTTGAGTGTTCTCCTTGTGTTAATGATGTATTAAACTGAATTAAATTAATATATTAATTTTGTTTACCTTTCAATATCTTGCATTTCGCATCTTCAGTTCAATGCTATTTCAGTTAACTGAACAGCGTGACAAACATTATAAAGCAGAATATGCATATGAATCTGATTATACAAAGATTCACTAACATATAAATCAAATCATGTTTGTCATTTCAATAATCTTAATTTTCGCTTTGCAACGGCGCCATTTGCAAGCCAATCAGCTTAGAAATACCAAACACATTTTAAGAAACCGATTTAAATTGGAAGATTGGGAAACGACAGCCAAGTATATCGCTCGTTTTAAAAATGCTTAGGCAGAATCTACCAGTGTAAAATGCGGACAGATTTACGCCCGCGGATATTTCGGGCCGCTTATGAAATACGTCCGCAGAATCGGTGGTACCACCTCCCCCCCCACACACACATTTTTTAAAACGAATTTACGCGAATCTCAGAAGTGACTCCCGGGACAACCTGATCCGCGGAAAAATCACACCCCTGATTATCTTCCAAAAATAATAAAAAAACGCAAAACAATGTTTTTTTGTTTTTTTTTGGGGGGGGGGGGGGGGGGGGGGGGGGGTATTCTTAGGTGGGATGGTTGGACGGTATTTCAAAAAAAAAACAAGGGCCGCTTGTAAAACATGCATGCCCCCATATGGGCTGTCCGTTGTAGTGGCAGCCATTGTGTGAATACGTTTTTTGTCACTGTGACCTTGACCTTTGACCTAGTGACCTGAAAATCAATAGGGGTCATCTGGGAGTCACGATCAATGTACCTATGAAGTGTCATGATCCTAGGCAAAAGCGTTCTTGAGTTATCATCCGAAAATCATTTTACTATTTCGGGTCACCGTCACCTTGACCTTTGACCTAGTGACCTGAAAATCAATAGGGGTCATCTGCGAGTCATGATCCATCTTCCCATGAAGTTTCATGATCCTAGGCGTATGCATTCTTGAGTTATCATCCGGAAACCATTTTACTATTTCGGGTCACCGTGACCTTGACCTTTGACCTCAAAATCAATAGGGGTCATCTTCGAGTCATGATCAATCTACCCATGAAGTTTTATGATCCTAGGCGTTTTTGTTCTTGAGCTTTCATTCAAAAACCATTTTACTATTTCGGGTCACCGTGACCTTGACCTTCAACCTAGTGACCTCAAAATCAATAGGGGTCATCTGCGAGTCATGATCAATGTACCTATGAAGTTTCATGATCCTAGGCCCAAGCCTTCTTGAGTTATCGTCTTGACGACCACCTGGTGGACGGACCGACAGACCGACCAACATGAGCAAAGCAATATACCCCCTCTTCTTCGAAGGGGGGCATAAAAAAATATATATATATTTTTAACCATGTTTACAAAAAAAATGGGGGGGAGGCGGGGGGAGTATAGTGTGAGGGTGTAATTATTTATTAGATGATTTTTAAAAATAAATGAAAAAAAAATATTTTATTTTTTTTGGGGGGGGTGGGGGATGGGGTGGGGGGATTGGTTTGAGTGGAGTCTATTGTGGTATGTCAGGTGAGAGTTGTTATGTCAAAGTATCAATCAAATCTAATCATAAATAAAGAAGTTATGACAATTTTAGCAAAATTTAATAATTTGACCTTAATAGTCAAGGTCATTCAAAGGTCAAGGTAATGATGATAGCATGAAAGTATTTGAAATTTGAAAGCAATAGCCTTGATTCTTTAGAAGTAAAGTGGATCTAAACACAAAATTTAACCATATATTCAAAGTTACTAAGTAAAAAAAGGGCCATAATTCCGTCAAAAAGACAACCAGAGTTATGCAACTTGTCCTGTACTGTCCCCTTACGATAGTTTGCAAGTGTTCCAAGTATGAAAGCAATATCTATGATACTTTAGGAGTAAAATGGACCAAAACACTTTAACTTAATCAAATTTTCACTTTCTAAGTATAAAGGGCCCATAATTCTGTCAAAATGCCAGTCAGAGTTACATAACTTTGCCAGCACAGTCCCCTTAAGATAGTTAGTAAGTGTTGCAAGTATGATAGCAATAGCTTTAATACTTTAGGAATAAAGTGGACCTTAACACAAAACTTTAAATTTTCATTTTTTTGAGTATAAAAAGGGCACATTATTATGTCAAAATGCCAATCAGATTTACATAACTTTGCCTGCACAGTCCCCTTATGATAGTTAGTAAGTGTTGCAAGTATGAAAGCAATAGCTTTGATACTTAAGGAATAAAATGGACCTAAACACAAAACTTAACCAAATTTTCCATTTTCTAAGTAAAAAAGGGCACATAATTCTGTCAAAATGCACGCCAGAGTTATATAACTTTGCCTGCCCAGTCCCCTCATGATAGTAAGTGTACCAAGTTTGAATGCAAGAGCGCCGATACTTTCTGGGAAAAGTGGACCTAAACACAAAACTTAACCGGACCCCGACGCCAAGGTAATGACAATAGCTCATAATGTTTTTCAAAAAATAAGATGAGCTAAAAGTTAAAAGTGAAATAAAGTAATCCCTTACAGAATCACAATCAAAAGGAGTTTTCCCAATTATAAGTCATATTTCATTATTTCAAAAGCATAGCTTTTATTCCATCAGGGTTTTTTTTTAGAAAAAGGGGAAGACGCTGGACGCTGGGTAAAAGGGGAAAATCGAGCGCGAAAGAGACATATTTGGGGAAAAAATAAAAACTGTTCATTTTAATGTCTATAACTCGCCTACAGACTTCAGGTTTTGTTTTAAAAAAAAAGACATGTCTCTGACCTTTTTGTTCTTAAACACATGAACAAGTATGATATTAAAGTCAAAGTCCTAAATATAGTTGCAGGTGTAGATCTAATAATGAGAAATGTTTTCAACTGGGGCCGGGGAACGATGTCAATATTATGATTTCAATTTCATGATGAATGGGTTGACGATATAGATCTGCTACAGTATTGGAAGGGAAAGGTGCGGCAGCTGCCGATTGTCTACTTTCACTTTTACAATAATCCGACAGTATTAATCGATGTTGATAACATGTACCTCCGAATCCTGCTGGGTTTCAACGGTTTTTGATGATTCATTCTCAAAAAATGCGTCAACGCAATTAATATTTTCAGAGTCCGATCGTTTTATTTTGTTCGTGTATGAACGCCAATTGTGAGACTTTTTTTCTGTTTTAACATTTATATCTTGGCTTTCATATAACCTGGATGAAAATTCGACTGGTTTCCGGTAATTAATTGACGAAACACCCTTCTCGCGCAAGACCGGAATCCAGTAAAATAGTCACATGATTAATACGATTAGTTACCCGGTTTCCATGACGTACTTTAAGAGCTATATATAGAATCACTGGGATTCCCAGATTTGAGTGTTCGTCGGGAGAGAGAGAGAGAGAGAGCGAGATCGTTGTACATGGTACAAATTGGATACGTGTCGACTTTCCCAAAAGAAAAAAAACATGTCTTTGAGGGTAAAATATTATATTTGGGTGAAAATTATATTTTTTGGGGGGAAATGTTATTTTTAGGGGAAAAATTCTGGTAGGGGAAGACGCCGAATATCGGCGTCACTTTCTTAGTAAAAAAAACCCCTGTCCATCTAGGAGAATAGTCCCTTTTCACATATTTTACAAGTTTGCAACTCAAATTATCACAAATTTATAAAGTTTGTGACTCATTTTTTCACAAAATGAAGATGCCTAGGCCGCTTTACGAACATAGGAAAAAATCTGTGCAAAGAGAAAAACAATCTACTAAGGTTATAAGATTACAAACAATAACGCATTATTTGAACAAAAATACTTACATTTGCATTTATTAAAGTGACTTGTTGAGGGTACATGCTCATCTGTGCATTTTGCATGTACATCTGACTGCTTGGGGCATTGAATCGCGGCCGCATTTGGGAGGAAGGATTGCTATAAAATGGCTGGAAAAAAAAATCAAATTAATTTAACAGCAAACAAAGAGTTGTTTAGTATAAGCCTATTTATATAGCTTGATTGCATCGAAAGCCTTAGGCTTATATGAACGCTCTCGAGTCCGTTTTCTGGGCCTAGAACCAGTACTTGGTTTCTTTGTGGGAGATCTAAAGAAGGCTCTCGCAGTGGGAAGCGAACCTGTGACCTCCCAGTCGCTAAGCAGACACCATATCTATTACACCATGGCGACCTTATAGAGTTGTTTATACAAGGTGTAAAATTTCCAGCAACTACCAACCAGTTTATTCAACGTTTATTATTGCAATAACATAATGTAGCTATTCAATTTTAGACTATTTACAATCAGGGTCTTGCTATTATTTATTATACAGAGTTATATTCCTGGGCCCTCAATCTATCAAATCTGCCGCCGAATTTCAGCGGCAGTCCCCCACCTGAAAAGTATACGTCTTTCCCCTTTTGGGGGGAAAAATTCCCCCCCCCAAAAAAAAAATAAATATTTTTTTTAATAGAAAGATGTGTCTCATGATTATTATATCTCAATTCTCATTCAATTTAATCTTTTCAAACATACTAAATTGTGAAAAATGCAATGAATATAGTGCAAACATGTACACATGTAATAATGAGAGAGTAAGTAAAAAAAATCCCCAAAAAAGGGAAACGCCGCGAAAATTCCCTCTACTAAGGGCTGCGGACCCCTTCCTCCAAAGTACAGTACAGGCAACGTGTACTTTGACAAAAACGCGTGTCCGCGGTGTTCAATTTTCCCGATGGGTGACATTTCGCGGGGGGCGGACACGCTACTGACCGCGGTGTTCGGCGAACACCCGAAATCGCCGCGATTGCACGTCATCATTAACTGGAACACCCGTGATCACCGCAATGCCGCGCGGCCATTGATACATGTAATACCTGTCTGCGATGGTCATTCAAGAGTTTTAAATTTACATGTACAATGTACAAATGAACATAATAAACTACATGTATGTGCAAATGTATGCGTACTTAAAGTGATATTATGGGCAACTAACAGTATTTACAATATACAATGTAGGTGTGTATCGTAACCGTTGTTTATTTTTTGTGTTTTCGCTCGATATACACTTGCATTTGTTAATGAAGCATCAACATAATTAAACAATATCCCGAAAAGAAAAATAATCCATTTGAATATCAACCGTACTTTCGTTTTGACAACTTACGACAGAAATGAATCGATGTACGATGCGAGTCTAAATGTAGTTTTCATGCAGATTCTTTCATACGACACAATGACACAATTTGGTTTTACGGATCATTTCAGCTTAGAGGGATGGGTGAGTCATGTAACATATCGAAAATAATATATATTTTTTATTAACAACCGGTAACAAGATGAGTTGAAGATAATTTCAGATACCACATTCATTATAACTTATTGTTTTCACCCGTTTCTTTTCAGCTCAATTCAACAGTAACAAAATGCCCATCACTTTAAATTCGGACAGCACGTAAAGTCGGAAACGTAATTAAAGCGCTTAGATCATCAAGTCTATTAACTGGTATGGTGTTTAGCAATTCAATCGCCGTTTTTTAACAACACATATCGAGTTATAAAGAAAGTGAGTATTAAATAATTTATTTGCGTCCGCCTGTACTGTCTGAAATAACGTACTGCATCAGTATGCTACGAAATTTAGAAATTGTCAACTGTCGATTGCAACGACTGCAATCGTAAACTGTTGGGTTTTTCTATTCATATACATGTATTTTAACAGATTATATTTTGTGTCTTTCAGGTTTCTTCCATTTCAGCACTGGACTCGTTTGTTGAAATAAAGTTCTTTAAGATCTTTGAAAGAAGTTCAAAATTAGTAAATATAGCATGTATATAGAGAATGATATTCCGGATCATTCTCTTTCATGCGGTATTTTCGTTAGAGTTTGTTTTGTTCGTTTGTAACTTTTTGTGCTTCTTCACGACTTTTTCTGCTGACATTTCCGCTTGTTCTCAATGCTTTGCATGGCGAGTTGTGAACAATATCTGATGTAAGATATTTTATATTGATCTAATCAATATTTACTTTCTAACGTAGCCCATGTCATCCTTCGTTTTCAAGTTAGTTATAATTTATAAAGATTTGTTACCGGTTATAAATTTACATATCAGGTTATGAATATTTGATAACAACTCGTGATATTCGTTCATGTTGAATTAATTGTTTGTTTTTGTTTTTCCTGCGTCTTCCCCTTAGCATATAACATTGCATTATTTAATAGATAGAATCCTGTATATAACAACAACATTATAAAGTCGGTATTTATTCGAAATGCACAGTGAATATCAAATATATACAGTATTTACATAATTTACATTCAGTAGAAGTATTCACATGTTGTTGTTCAGAAGCGACAGAAAAATATATACAGTATTTACATAATTTACATTCAGTAGAAGTATTCACATGCTGTTGTTTAGAAGCGACAGAAGCGAAGTGTCGCATGAGGTGTTTATCTCGGGAAGCATGCCGTGCAGGTCCTCCATGTACCCGTTGATGTCGGCCGATGTGCCCGCATCTCTCCTCATTCGTCTCTCCTCTCTACGCTGGCGGCGAAGAAGTTCATTAACCTTAGGCACAACACTGTCACGCCATACATTTTCTTCTGGATAGAACACACCGCATTTTGTTGTCGCCAATATGTTTTAGATTGATATTATTCGCATTTTCGACTGTTGAATTGAGCTGAAAAAGGGAAACTGGTCAAAATATTTAGTTAAAATATGGTAACTGACCAATTATCTACAACTCGTCTTGCTTCCAGGGGTTAATAAAAAAATATAATATTCGATATTTTTCATGACAGTTCAGTCCTCTAAGCCGAAATGATCCGTAAAACAAATTTGTGTCTTTGTGTCGTATGAATGAATCTGCACTAAAATGAAATTTAGGTTCACATCGTACCCCGAATCATTACGAAAGTACAATTGATATTCAAATGATTTTTTGATTTTTCCGGGATATCGTTTTAGAATGTTGATGCTGCATTCATAGATATGAGTTTATGTAAAGTGACAACACCAAAAAATAACCGACGGTTGCGATAGACACCTATAAACATTGCATATATTGTTAGATGCGCATAATATTACGTTAAATACTTAAAATATCCTTCGACCATCATGTACATAAAAATAGACTATATTTACTTGTATTCATTATCGCTTTAAAGCGGGTATAAACGATTTTTATATGTGTTTAATTGTAATTGTAATACATTGATAAAATATGTTACAATAACACAAAATAGGCAAGAAAAATTACACATTAAAGCCGAATTTCATAAAATGCAGCAAAGAAAATTACAGGCTGTCAAGTGACCTTTTTTCAAAAAGTAGGAAAAAATAGGAACTACTTTTGCAAGAAAAGAAGGAAAAAAGTAGGAAAAAGTAGGAACTTTTCCCTTAAAAGTAGGAATACATAATACTAATTTTTTAGCCACAGGTCCAGGAAACATAGCTTGAAACAGAGCAGGAGTGCCATCACATGTTCTGTATGGATACCCACTTGAAGCTACCTTAAGGGCCCAGAAGATTTCAGCCTTTTGTATCTGTTCCTTGTGTGATGGATGTACTTGCATACAGAAAGATTTATCCCCACCACCCTGAGAGCTGCTTGGCTTTGGAGCACTTCCAAACAAACGCTTTTGTGAATTATCATGCATGTATTTCATGTTTTCCTTGTGTTTTTGTCCATCTGCCTGACTTATCAGTTGATTAGCACCAGAATTACTACACGAGATGGACTTCATGCAAACAGTACAATATCTTGCAAATTCATTGCCGGTATCTCTCTTGCACCATGATCCAAGTGTTTCTCCACTGTTGTCCAACTTCTCCATCCATGAAGGGTAAAACTTTGTTTTCCCACTAGGCATTTTAGCACTTATAGTGTATCTATGATAATTAAGTTTCAAGCAAAGCTACCCTGATTAAGAAGTATAATTAGATGCTGTTCATTTTGGTGTATCATCAAATAAGTGGTTAGAGATCTTCTGTGTATGGATATAAAAATTGTAATATATTGTGCATGTTATATCCTTAAGCAGAAGACCAAATTTATTTAGTGATACACCAACTTGTTGTACAAGATTAATACTAGTATATAAAGCAGTGTCAATGCTCTGCTACAGCTACATCGTGAAACCTTTAAATTGACAATAGGGTGCAGTTATAATGACTTAAGTTACATTCAAAATGACTGGTCATTGCAGAGCAGATTATGCAACTGGAGATAGACCTTATCACCTGACATCTTTTATGACATCATTGATTGGGCAATGAAACAGTTGCACTATATTGTTTATTCCAGTTTCAAATAATGGTTTTTACATTATTGATGACTTCGCGGGAGTGTAATAATGCCGTTTAATAATTTTAATACTACGCTGTAACACCTTAAAGTTACCTCACTAGCCATGGCATCATTAGACAAGAATTGTGTTTGTCAGAAACACAATGCCCACTATTGCGCCGCTTTGAAATAAAATTTCAATATATCATTTGGCAGGTTTAGAAATTATCTCCCTCTTAAAGCTTATTACTTCCCTTGGATTGTATTTTTTGACTTTTTGAAGCTATATATATTTGACTTTTGACCTTGAAGGATGACCTTGACCTTTCACCACTCAAAATGTGCAGCTTCATGACAAACACATGCATGCCAAATATCAAGTTGCTATCTTCAATATTGCAAAAGTTATGGCCCATATTAAAGTTTTCGGACGGACACACAGACAGACAAACAGACAGACAAACGAACTGACAGTACAACTGCTATATGCCACCCTACCGGGAGCATAAAAATATATCAGGGCATTTAGGCTCTGTGCATTTATCTTTAATTACTAAACATGATGTACCTATGATATCAATAGAACATCATATCCGTTGTCATGTAATACAGAATTTCTTACATTATATTTGTAAATGATGAAAACTCGGCAAAGCATCATTTTATCTTTTTCAAATAACTTGCGTAATAAATTCCATATTACATAACCACTCATACAATACACGTATCTCTATATCTCTACATTCCAAACAGCAATATCATGTAAACATGCATAAGGTTTGGTCAAATTGTTGTCAATGGAAACAAAATAAAACTGGAATAAACAATGGGTTCCCTCAGCTCTTGCATCACTGGGAACTGTGTAAGGTAGTGAAGTCTGCAGTGTACAAATGCTAAGGAAGTAAACAAGGCACTATTGTTACTTAAAAAAAACTTGTTAATAATTTCAAAAGTTACATAAGAAATAAATATTTATGCTTCCTGAAGAGGTGCTAGCAGACAGTCAGCATGGGTTGTCAGGTCTCATCAGGTCTCATCTAGATGAATGCACATTAACAGGGATACAGTCATGCCATAGATTCATTCGTCCTGCAAGTTTACTAAATAAACTCTTGAAAAAAAATAATTCTCCATTGAAAATGAAAAAGTAGGAATAGTAGGAAGATTTGGTAAAAAAATAGGAAAAAGTAGGATCCTGATGAAAAAGTAGGAAATAGTAGGAAAAAGTAGGAAAAAGTATGACCGCTTGACAGCCTGAAATTAGCGCCCCGAGTCGATTGTGACGTACATATTTTCCTACAATAACCGAAGCATTCGTCTTTGCATTAGGATCGGAGTTAGTGTTTGTGTGTCGTATGAATAGATATCGTTGCAGGAATTCAAATAAACCGTTAAACTAAGTTTAGATTCACATCGTACATGTATGGTTTACATGCTAGCGAATTCGGCTGTACAGCCGTTTTAAATTTCAGAATTAAATATCTGGCTTATTTCGCATTTTTCGACACGTTCTTCTTAACTTTTATTTTAATTTATATTTAAATATATATATAATAAGTTTATTACACATTTTATATAAATTCATAAATATTTGACAACAACGTATATACCCGCTTTAAATGAAAGGGATCAATAATTTACGTTTATATTTAATTATTTTATTTTTAGCGAACACGATGAACACCGCGGTAGATATAATGGGTCCGCGGTGATTCGCGGTGTCCACCTTATTGAAAACGGCCCCCGCGAATATTTGATCTGAACACCCATCGCGGGGGTCGTTTGGTAAGCGAACACCGTAAAATGAACACCGCGACGAGTGGCGTTTGTCAAAGTACACGTTGCCTGTACTGTAGTGTGAGGGCGCTGTATTCAATTAGTTTTTCCAAAACAGTGGCCTTTTCACCAAATTGCATTTTTCCACAAAATGGCCAGGAAAAGGCTTCATCTGGAAATTCACAATATTTGAAACGTTTACATCTTTTTTTTACAATAGTCTACAACATTTATTCCATCAAACCTCCCAGAATAGGGGACAAAACGGGATGTTCACAAACAAACTAGGTCTCAGACCAATTCTTGGACTAAGGCTTGCAGGCCCATGCTAATTTGCATGGGTGGCGAAATCAAATGTCCGAGTTGCCCGAGTCGTACATTTGCTTGTCTGGGCAACTGACTTTTTTCATTTAAGTTGTCCGTGGGCAACAAGTTTTTTAAAAGTCGCGTCCAGGTATACAAAAATACATTGTATTAAAGTCGTAATTAAATTTTACAAAACCCGATGTTGACACGTGATTACATTGTCAGTGCTATTTGCGGAGCAATCAAGCTAAAATATGAGCACTTTCTTGCGCAGTGATATCCCTTATTCTAAATGGCACCGGAAGCATGCCGCATTTTCAACATTCGGCCCGACTGTTAGACAGTGTACAGACTAGTTTCTTTATTTTTACAATCAGACGGAAATAAAAAGTATAAATCTAAGATAATCAAAACATGGTCTACCTTGTTATTTAAGACGACTTTCATGGTAAAGATGAAACTTTTTTTTTAATCTTCAACAACGGAGCAGAAACCCGAAGCTTTGAGCAGCCCACCTCCCAAAAAACTAAGAAAGATTATGATAAAAAATATGATATAAGTAAACGCACCAGAACTTTTCAAGAAACTTGGCTAACCGATTTTCAATGGTTACCAGTTTATATAATCAAATTGCTACCAGTAGCAGAGCCTCAGTCTGATGAGGTCCACATATTGGACCAGTTTAATTTGTTAAGATTACAATGTACTTATGTTCAGCACATGTTTTAATAACACTAGCTTCGCATGATTTAAAGTTTGAGAAAGTCTTTATATTGTTTATAATATACTGCTTTAATGAATGTACCATTGAAATACAATTATAAACAAAACAAGCAAATCATACTCATTTTGATATATTCCACATTATTTAACATTAATCAATATATGCGTTTATAATTTTTATAAACATTAACGGACAAGTGTAGTTCAGCAACGGGCAAGTTAAATTTCCTAAATGGTTGTCCGTGGACAAGTAGTTTTTTTAGATTTCGCCACCCCTGATTTGAATAATAGCTTTTATTATGATTATGAATTCAAAAGGTGATCTAACCTGGCTATTTGCGCTCATGGCTGACATGCCCTGCGGCCTCTGTTGAGCGTACATGTTGTACTGGTTTTGCTGGGGGTGGCCAGTCTGCATTGCGAACTTCCCACTTGGAGCTAATTCATTGTTGTAGACAATTCCCTAAGCAAAAAAATACATTCAGAAATAATTGAACTTGATGTAAGATTTGCTTAAGCAAGCGATTTATTGCCTAATTGGGAAAAGAACTGGTACCAGCTGGGGGAAAATTGGCCTGAACCCGAGTCCTGAAACCCTGAAATTAAGAAATTTCGCAATGTGTAGCCTTTACATTGGGACATTGCTGTATTAGATTTTTTGCTCACAAATACTGTCATCAAATAAAATTGATAACTACCCGTTATTATATCTACTTAGGTTCAAGCCATAGAGCTTCATAGAGCAACTAAATGTTGCATTTTATTTTTAAATAATATTTTTTGAAACCTTCAACCAGGAAATTGTTTACAGCAATTGGGAAATTAAAAAAAAAATTCTACCGGTAATTGAGAAAGTTCAAATACATGTCAGGGCCCTCAATCTATCAAATCTGCCGCCGAAATTCCCCCACCTGTAAAGCATACTTTTTTCCCCTTTTGGGGGGAAAAATTCCCCCTAAAAAAAAAAAAAAAAATTTTTTTTTTTTAATAGAAAGATGTGTCTCATGATTATTATATCTCAATTCTATTTCAATTTAATCTTTCCAAACATACTAAATTATGAAAAATGCAATGAATATAGTGCAAACATGTACAAATGAAATAATGAGAGAGTAAGTAAAAAAATCCCCCAGAAAGGGAAACGCCGCGAAAATTCCCCCTCCTAAGGGCTGCGGACCCCAGGGGTTTTTTTTTGGAAAAGGGGAAGACGCTGGACGCTGGGTTAAAGGGGAAAATCGAGCGCGAAAGAGACATATTTGGGGAAAAAATAAAAACTGTTCATTTCAATGTCTATACCGGTAACTCACCTACAGACTTCAGGTTTTTTTTAGAAAAAGAGGCATGTCTCTGACCTTTTTGTTCTTAAACACATAAACAAGTATGATATTAAAGTCAAAGTCCTAAAAAAGTTGCAGGTGTAGATCTAATAATGGGAAATGTTTTCAACTGGGGCCGGGGAACGATGTCAATACTATGATTTCAATTTCATGATGAATGGGTTGACGATCTAGATCTGCTACAGTATTGGCAGGGAAAGGTGCGGCAGCTGCCGATTGTCTACTTTTACTTTCACAATAATCCGACAGTATTAATCGATGTTGATTACATGTATCTCCGAATCCTGCTGGGTTTCATCGGTTTTTGATGATTCATTCTTAAAAAATGCGTCAACGCAATTAATTTTTTCCGAGTCACGTTTTATTTTGTTCGTGTATGAACACCAATTGTGAGACTTTTTTCTGTTTTAACGTTTTTATCTTGGCTTTCACATAACCCGGATGAAAACTCGACTGGTTTCCGGTAATTAATTGACGAAACACCCTTCTCGCGCAAGACCGGAATCCAGTAAAATAGTCACATGATTCATACGATTAGTTGCCCGGTTTCCATGACGTAATTTAAGAGCTATATATAGAATCACTGGGATTCCCAGATTTGAGTGATCGTCGGAAGAGAAGGAGAGCGAGAGCGTTGTACATGGTACAAATTGGATAAGTGTCGACTTCCCAAAAGAAAGAAAAACATTTCCTTGAGGGTAAAATATTATATTTTGGTGAAAAAATATATATATTTGGAGGGGAAATGGTATTTTTAGGGGAAAAATTCTGGTAGGGGAAGACGCCGAATATCGGCGTCACTTTCTTAGTAAAAAAAAACCCTGGACCCCTTCCCCCAAATTAGTGTGAGGGCCCTGCATGTAAGGATTATAAACATGTTATGATTTCCCCAGTGTTACTGTAGTTTTTTTGGTGATTTTAAAAATATTATTTAACGTCATATTCCTATTTGTAAAAAGGTATCTTTTTCTAAAGTAAAGTCCAAATATTCCCAATTGAGAGATGATACATTTAACATTTTTACTGATATTTTTATGTTTAAAATGTTAAAATGTTTTATAAAGCCTTATCACAAATATAAGTCCAAATTCCAAATTTCACGGGTTTATGTCATATTTTTTATATTTTAAAAAAAGCCCTTTCATTTATTAAATAATGATGAATTACAGAGCTGTTTATTTTTACAGTAGATGTAGCAGAAGAAAGCCAACATACCTTGCACAATTTCATTGAATTCATGCAGTTTTAACCTAATATGAAACTTACATCTTGAAGTAATGTTATTCCTCTGCAACAACATGTGATAAAATCCAGGGTTTTGTACTTATTCCCCTTAACAAAAGTTAAGTCCCTTCTCTAGTGAAATGAATGAACGGGCAATAATAATAATTCATAAATTATAGATGCTAACAACATAGAATTGTAAAATTAAGTTTATTGTCAATACCTGTTGATTGTACGAGTACTCCTCTGGCCCTTGACCTGCTGAAATGATAAAAATAACTGATATACATACAGTTATACAGCAATGCCTGTAAATCAACGACGCATCACTCTTAAATCAGAATTTAGTGACGAGTTGGAAACATTCCTAAAAGCAAATGAAATTGTTTCAAACAAATGTGTAATAAATAAAACAACTAGAGGAAAAGAATGTTTGATAATGCAACATGCCAAAATAAAACATGCAGCTTGCAAATTTATAACATGAAAGAAAAGAACAATAGTGTGGTCCTGAGTGAAGTTCATTAATTTTTGAAAAAAAAGAGATTATATCTTTATTGACAAATGAAATAAATAATGCTCAAAGATAAAGTAAGAATAGAAGAAACAAGACATACCCACATCAAACCTTTTCATTTACAATATGGATAGCAAAACTGTTGATAACATTTTTTTTTACAATACTATACTCATATTGGTAGTGCAAACGCAATAGTTCTTATGTGGTTGTTTAAAAACTGTATATGTTGTATTTACCAGTCACTATGAAGAGTGGAAATACCTTAATAAAAATATAACGACGTGACAATTAGTCATGACGCAACGTTTATTTTTGACATGCCGAAAAATAACCAGGAAGTGGTCAGATTTTCGGAAAACGTCATTTTTCTTGTAACATATGTTCATGCGAAACTGAAAGTTACACTTGAATGCACTAAATCAGTGAGTATTTGCATAACAACGTGACCATTCTCGCGTATTCAACAAGCGCATGTACAAAAATATGCCGGCAGGTGTCCACGTCAAACGAAAATTATTAAAGTTAAGAATGGAATTAAAAATGCTAATTACCTATTTGATAGACCAGATTAAGTGGCTGAATCTGTCTTTGACCTTGCTGGGGTGGCGAACTGGATTGTCTACCACGACCACTCATTGCAACGCAAAATATTTGTCTTGTTCTTGTCCCTCAAAGAGGACCGAATTTGAAGCTTGTTTCCAAGCTCAGTCTCCTATATAAAACGTAAATAACCATTTACACTGAAGAAAATGGGCCTGTTTGATAACATGTTAAATTATCGATACGAAACATTATTGTTAAATTCAGATGTTGACAGATATATTATGTGTCATATTGAAAATGGCTACCTTTACTGTCCGCAAGGAGACGGCTATGTTCGGTGGTTTCCGACCACTTCCGGTTTGAACGGTTGGATATCACTAACTTTAAATGTTGATAGTGAATACTTTAATAAATTAAAGGCAAACGAATTTACATACAGTCTTTCTTACATCTCATTTATACCAGTTTCATAATGTGAATTATTTAATATGAACTTAATGTGTTTGCATAAGACAAGAAAGTGAGAATATTTACATATGCTTGGGTTTCCAGTCAACTCGTACCTAAGTCAACACGTACCTTAGTCAACTCGTACCCGATTTGGTTAACTCGTACTTTAGTCATTTTTCCGGTTGGTCAGCTCGTACCTTTTTGTGTTCTTAATGAAAAAAAATGCGATGGGTGTTTGCATACATTAGATGTTTGTATGTTTGTTGCAGGTACAAGTTGACCAAATAAAGTTATATTTTGGCATAGACTAACATAATAGGTTGTCTTTAGGATTAAGTAAGATAACATGTACTAAAATAGAAAAAAAACGACAGTAACAATATGATTTTTTATGAAATTTAAGTAAAGTATAAAACACAACGTACATACAAAATACTTAAATATTAATAAATTTTGCATCGAATAATGGTTCGTCAGAAACTCGAGTAGTCAATTATTAAATCAATTAATCAACACCTAACATACGTATTCACACCTACGTGACACGGCTCGTTAATATTTTATTTTAACTAATCTGCACCTGTGTTAAATATTGAATAACACATTACTCGATACGGGTCGCTGATATCTAAATTGATTTAATCTGCACCTTTGTACCTTTGTAAAAATTAGAAATGTTTTAGTAACATTTTATTGGACACATATATTATAAATTTTTATATAATAACATAAATTTGTTCACACATATACTATCATACTATCAGTTATAAAAATAGACCATGATTATAATGCATTTCGTAATACATGTTTCTTGAACATAAACACTTGATATCAATTATTATTATATAAATAAAACAAATACACAAAACGACCCCATAATTATATACAAATTTAACTAAATTGAAATACATAAAACGTCCCCACAATTAAATCTACGGAAACGTATGTACTGACGCTATATGCGGTGTTTTCAATCAAACATATCATCAAAGAAAGGTGTTATTAGTCAATATTTTATCAAACAAAAAGCCGCAAATAACATCACGTATCAGTTGCAGGCAAGACAAACACGTCGTTTATAATTATACCCATGTGAAAAATAATGAAATTGTCTACTTTTGAAAAAAAAAAAAAAAATAAATCCAGAAAAAATTATAACCTATATTCATATCAAAACATATTTTAAAAAAACATATTTCACGTTTTTGATATATATAAATAATTTTTAGGAGGGTACGTGTTGACCAAATCGGGTACGAGTTGACTAGTGGGGATACGTGTTGATCAAAAATCGGGTACGAGTTAACCAAATCGGGTAGACTGGACCGAAGGTACGTGTTGACTTAGGTACGAGTTGACTAGCTTCGAATGCTTGACCAATACATATTAAGGAAAACTGAAAATCCAGAATGAGTATGCATGCTTATTCAAACTGCTTATCTATTATTTATGCGGGTAATCATTTTCATAATATAAAAATGAAATAGATACAGCACGTACGTGTTATTATATCCAAGTATCCATTTAATTGTCTTGAAACTGTAAGTGCATGATCGGTAATGGCAAATTACTTAAGTGTGCAGTTAAGTGTTACCGTGTTGACAACCCAGGGCGTTTTTGCCCGGTGTTTAACACATTGTACGCCGCAGTCCGGTGTAACTTCGAATGCGAAAGATGAGTAAGCAGGTTAGGATAACAGCGAGATATCGAATCTGCGACCCTTAAGTTATTTCACAACTAGACAACGAATACCCTCTTTGCTAAATTACCGGTATCCCCCTACACAATTAATAATAATAATAATAATAATTAATATATGTTTTGGGCTACAGCAAATAAGGAGGAGGGGGGGGGGGGGCACACACGCCGGCCAAGTGGCGTAAATATGGAAGTATACTGTGGAGCTTTATATGTCCCTTAACGGATGAAAATGACATGTTAAAATTGGTATTTAATCAACATGTTGAATGTTATATATCGTAATACAAACAGCTTTATGTTGGGTATGCCGTTGCCGAAGTTTTAAACAGATCCGGCGCCCTGCATATGTTCGAACAGTAAATCAATGTCGATTTGTTTTCTCCTATGGCCTCGCATAGTCAAAATGTCAACTATAAAATGGAAGATGGTTTGTGACTGTTGAAAATAGGTAAGAAACAATGCGTGGATCTGTCATGTCCGACTGATCCGTGTTCAGAATGTGAATCCGACGAAGGCAAAAAATGCAACTGGCATTAAATGAAAAATGTATAAAATCAATGTCAATCGACAGAACATATTGCTAGTTGCCTTGCCATGCACATGTAGGCGCAACATATGGGAAGAGGTCCGCACTGTTGCCGTTGTGAAGTTTTCTTAAATGTTCGGCCAACGCGAACTCCAACAAAATGCAACCCGGGGATCGCATGTTGACATACCTTCGGGTTTTCGGCATCTACGAGCATTGGAAATATTTAAAGAAAAACGTCATAAAAGACTCATCAAACTTCGTCAGGCGTCGTTGATAACACCGCCCGATTGCAACTTACGCCGGGTAGCACGTATTATTATAGGACAGTGAACTAAAATAGACTTAGAATTCTTAGATGAATATAATGAATATTATCAGAATATATACTCTAGATACATATTTCGTTCAGCTATAGTATTTCATATTACAAACAATAACATGCATATATAAAACATTATTTGAAGTCATTTGAATACTGACAATATGGTTATACCGTTACCATGACATCCAAGTCCTGTTCCTAACGTGAGTGTTATAGTGATCGGACAGCGAAGAATCGAAATGACAGGCATATTCATTTCATCCATTCTTTCATTTACTCACTCTTCTATTCATGGAATTTAAAATCACTCAATCGATCAGCCGCTTATTGCTAACTCACTCACCTAATCAAGAAAATCAAATCAATAACAAATCAATCAAAAATGATTTATTCAATAATTCATCTACACACACATACATACTCACACATTTCTTAATTCATTGTTCCATGCATTCGTGTGATCATTCAATCACTCACTCATTCGTTCATTCATTAATAAATTTATACACTATTCTAAAGACCACGAAGACCGCTACGCCAACTTACATCAAAACAAGCTCGTGTGGAGTTAGTGTACGGCACACTGGCTAGTTCTCGTGCATCTCCGTCTAAAACGCGGTTTATAATACACCAAACCGCAGCTGGGTATACGAATGATGCGGTTAGCACGATGCACGCAAGTGTTCTTACCTACACAACAAATTAACAACACGACAAATTCACATCATAAGGATTTACCAATATTTTTTTATGATTATGCTCCCTGAATTGTCCCGAAACTGGGTGGGGTAGGGGTTATAAAAAATACAACGAAACGTCGACGCTTTGATTTGACGCCCCTCCGTCATTCCGTCCGGAGTATTTTGTAGCAATAACTGCATGTAAAGAATTGATTTCAACTTTAGAAGGTAATACGAATTAAGATGCCTCAAATCTACTCCATCCGCGTCTTGTGTATCTGTTGTACCTATCCAAAATAAACAATTTTAAACGCAACGAATCCTATTTATGTTGTGTTATACTTGTCATTATATACTTTTCGCATGCGAAAACAATCATTTTTAGTAAAATATTGATATTGTGTATGTCAGCTGTGTTAAAGACAATGAAACTGAAAACAATGTTGCTGCTTCGTTTCGTCGAATATTTATTAAAAATGTTTCCTGGATATTTCCAGCGCCACGCATCCTGTGACCTTTGACCGGTCTTAGTGACGTCACACAATGCCTCCCCCCCCCCCCCTCGTCATCAGATGCGCATGCGCAGGGCTTATTTACATCTGTCAAACGAACGAGATCTATTGATTCTTCGCAATAACATTCTGTTTCGTGGGCATTGTCACATAACATGTAAGTGTTTTTACAACGCACATTTTTTTTACAAACGCGTTTATTCATGTATATATATCTCTCTCTATTTTTTCTTATATAAAGATGTAACTTCGAGTTCGGCGATTTATTTCGTTTTACTTTGTAGCCGCTTTTAGGTTACACTACACTCTGACTAGCTAAAGAAACTTCAGCGTACAGTTTATATAGTATTGACAGACCTGTATATAAAGTCGCGCCAGTCAAAAATCATAAAAAGCGACATTTAAAGTTATGGAAGCCAGAACTACACTCTGACTATGTTGGCGTCCAGTTTAACTTTACATTTACAGGGTCATTGGCCAATCCGTCATTATTTTCACCCTGTCAATCAAATAATGTATTTTAAAAGTTAGATATAAGCAGAATATAGACTATACAAGAAGTGAAATACAGGAAAACTATCAAGAACTTGAAGGGGCCTTTTCACAGTTTTTGGCATGTTTTAAAATAAGTCATTAAATGCTTTATATTGATAAATGTAAACATTGGATCTTAAAAGCTCCAGTGAAAAATCAAGAATAAAATTTAAAAAAGGAAAAAAAAAGGAGCCGCAGCTGGACTCGAACCAGTGACCCCTGGGCCCGTATTCCCCAACCGATTCTTAGACTTAAGAATAGACTTAGAACCAAGAAAAATGTGTTGAGTGTTTGAATATAAACAGGCCTCCACTGGTGATTATGTCATTAACAAAATGTTCTATATGAAGAATAATATAGAAAGAGGTGTTTACTGCAGAGTTTGATTCAAAATGAAAGAAATTATTGAATGTTCTACTTTAAAGAATTTTCTTTATTCTAAGACTTAAGTCTAAAAATTGTTTGGTGAATACGGACCCCGGATTCTTGAAGTAATTGTAAGTCCTCTTGTAGATGGTTTGTGTCTGTCTGTCCCTTAATTGTTAAGTAGACTATTGTGTCATCCGCAAATAACCTAGTCTTACTTTTGACAGTTTCTGGCAGGTCATTGATGTATGCCCAAAACAGACAGGGTTCAACAACAGAACCCTGAGGGAGGCTGGATAACACGGGCAATTGATCAGATATTTGACCTTCAACCGCAACCCTTTGGCTGCGGTTGCTCAGGAATGACCTAATTCATGAAGAGACATGACTGTCAACTCCCATGTTAGTTAGCTTGTGTATTAACTTGTGATGGTCGACCTTGTCTAAGGCCTTTGAAAAATCCATCACAATGACGTCAGTCTGTTGTCCACTGTCTAGGCTGTCAAGGACTTCCCTAGAAAAACTCAGCAGCTGAGTTTCAAAACTACTTTTAGTCCGGAAACCATGTTGAAAGTGACTGAGGATATCATGCTTGTCAAAGAATGTCATCATGTTTGAAACAATTATATGCTCCATAAGTTTAGAAGAGATGCAATTGAGGGATATTGGTCTGTAGTTGCTGGCTTTAGATTTATGACCATTTTTATATACTGGTGCTATTGTTGCTTTTTTCCTATCATCTGGCACAATACCTGTTTCTAATGATAACCTGAATATGTGAGTGAGGATGGGGGCTATTTCGCTGTGGAGTTTTTTTAGGGCTCTTGGTGAGATTTGATCTGGGCCTTGAGCTTTATTTGGGTTTAGGCTTGCCACGAGTTTGTCTATGCCATCAACCGTTATTGTAATAGGGGGCATACTATGTTCCCCTTAGTTGCACTCGATTGGTCATTGTCAGCTCTGGTACTACTTACATGTACCCCGGGTACTCTTAAGTATACTTACATGTACCCCGGGTACGGTAAATATACGTAATCATACCCGGGCGATATTAGACTGTACCCGACTTGTATTCCCGCCAAAAATCCGATGTCGTAAAACGCGCAAATGATTATCTTAAACAAACTTCTCTTTTTTTTTTTAAACTGCATCAACATGCTTTTTGAGTATGTGTTTCGATAATAAAGAGGTCAAAAATAGCCGACAACGACCGATTTAGCGTTAAATTTCCTGGGTACGTTTTAGTATATTTACCGTATAGTATATTTACCGCACCAGGGGTACATGTAAGTAGTACCCAAGCCGGCAATGACCAATCGAGCCTTAGTTGCAATAATACAACTCCCAGCTATTGACCCTTAGGGTCTGTATGTATGTACTTATAGAAGCTCAGAGCATTCAAGAAGAATTGATGGTCCCCTTACATGTCATATAAATTTGGTGTGTGGAGTGGAATTCTTAAGAGCCAATTTTAGAACACTGTCACACAATATGTTGTCATGACTCATTAGTTACAGTAATAGTGTTCCAGCTGGGATTGCAAAAAGCACATGAGCATGCAGTCATATTATCTATGTGGTATGTTTTCAATAAAGTATATGTCATGTATGGATATATTTCATAGTTATGTTTATCATAATGTGATCCAATTATGCAAGTGGGGCCTTGGGAACTGCCGGATCTGGCAACACTGTGGAGTAGCTGGAGCACTAATTAATATAAGATAAACTGTCTTACTGTTACAATTAAAGACACACATTAAAATTGAAAAGTGCATATAAGGATTTTGATGTATCGTTTTTTAAGAGAACCAGTGTTTAAAGCTGGCAATCATGACTAGACTGCTGCAGCTGCATGAGCTATCACTTTCAGTTTGATCTTTGCCTTTCAGTTTGACCTTTGTCTTCATTAATCTATGATGTAGATCAGTGTATTTGGGTTTGTATCACTTCAGTTAATTGCCAATTAAGCATTTCCTATCCAGTGCTTCAATGATGAGTTGGTTGATATTAACATGTGTGTATTTATGATATCTTAGGAAACGCTTAAACTGCTTTAACAGTATTCTAATGGGTATTAATAGTTAATAAATTTTGTACAAAAATGAGTGACAACTGAAGGTTTAACAAGAGAGGTTTTTAAGATTTATTTTAAAACATAAGTTTTACGTGAACAAAATGTAAAATAATTATACGATTTTTAATGAGTTATTATGTTTTATTGGTATTAATAAATAACTGAATTTTGAACAGTAATGGGATTATTTCTTGTTACACTGTACAGTTATTATTATTCATTATTTACTTTTTCTGAAAACTGAATGGAAACCCTGCATAACAATCGCGTTACATATCCTTGAAGATTATTTCACAGTGCCAATATTTTTAGTTTTATTTTACAGATTCAAGATTTGTATGCCCCAGACTTCTAGTAGTACTACTTGTGCTGGAGATAGTGTTTATCACATCTGTCAATGGATGGTTAATACTAACAGGAATGTTGTCTTTGAACACGCTCAAGATACCCACATTACACTTACCTCATTTTGTCCTTGTCTTTGACATACTTCAGAATATTTCAGAAGGTCTGCATTCTCGATTAATTTAAACTTATGTATTTCATCTAACATCAATACCGTATGCTACAAAGATTTTATTCTCTCATGAATGCTATGACCACTGTCAACACATTTACATCACCTGACCCCTTAAATTTTTTAACTTTTATATTAACCTATTTTTGGACTTATTTATAAGGTAAAAATAATTGGTCAACTCAAATTGATTGTTTTCTTAAAATAAATATAACTTACTCTAAAGTTTTGATACGTTTAGAACACTCATATCACCTGAACTCTTTTTTATCTTCAAATCGACCAAATTTTGGACGAAGACATATTCAGTAAGGGCCAACAAATCAATACAGACAGCACTTCCATGGGGACTGGGGGTCAGCATTTATTGAAGGCAAAATCTTGTTTTCAGAGAGACATGTGGCATAAAATCTAACAAAGGTTTTGTTTGCTTTTTTTATGCCTCCGGTAGGGTGGCATATATCATTTGAACTTTCCGTCCATCCGTCAGTCCGTCCGAAAACTTTAACATTGGCCATAACTTTTGTGATATTGAAGATAGCAGCTTGATATTTGGCATGCATGTGTATCTCATGGAACTGCATATTTTGAAAGGTGAAAGGTCAAGGTCATCCTTCAAGGTCAAAAGTAAAAAAAATACATTCAAAGGGAAGTAATAAGCTTTAAAAGAGAGATAATTTCTAAACCTGCCAAATGATATATTGAAATTTTATTTCTGACAAACACATCTCTTGTTCTTTCTGTACCTGCAGATCAAGCTGAGGTCGAGAAGAAGAACAAGCCATGCCATGGCAACCGTTATTGAACCACTGGCAGGCTGGTATAAACAGCAACAGTTCAGACTGTAGCGGAGATTACATACACTGGATTTACCTGATTCTAAATGATTGTGTGTATGATGCCAAAGGTGTTGCCTCAGAGGTGTTAGGACTGGCTTCTCTTGGAACATGGATGGTGGTTTCCATTCCGTGAGTTCTGGGAAAACGGGATTCAATGCATGTGTGTAGTAAAGTGTTGTCCCTGATTAGCCTGTGCAGTCTTCTCAGGCTAATCAGGGACCACACTTGGGACACCTACAGGGACCACACTTGGGACACCTACAGGGACCACACTTGGGACACCTACAGGGACCACCTAAACTGAATTTTTGCTGAGAATTTCTTTAAATGAATGATACAATAAAAGCGGAAAGTGTTGTCCCTGATGAGCCTGTGCTGCCTGCACAGGCTAATGTGGAATGAAACTTTACGCACAGTGTGTGTATTAACCCTTTTCCACTCAGAAAGAACTTTCACTTGACTCTAGTCCCTTCTAAGTTAGAAAATCAACTAAACTGATAGATATCTCTTGTGTTAGATTGGACTTTTAAAGGCTTCATT
The DNA here is from genome assembly GCF_020536995.1 of Dreissena polymorpha. Lineage (NCBI taxonomy): Eukaryota > Metazoa > Mollusca > Bivalvia > Myida > Dreissenidae > Dreissena > Dreissena polymorpha. The sequence continues at coordinate 60,316,893 of NC_068359.1, forward strand.
TCCAACAATAAGATACTGATTAGCAGCAAACAGCATAAAATCTGAATAGACTGCAAGTTATTCTTGTTGAGTTATCTTCCCAATTGATTACATTACAAAGCCAATATAAAGATTGAATAATTTTGAGTGATTCTGTTGTTTTTGCCATACTTTGTGACAATATGTGGCATATGATTTCTTAACTCTAGATCTCAACTTGTTATTTAAACATCCTGCAAAATATATAACTTTAATTTAGTCGTTTTTGTTGATAAATAATTCCCAAATTTGCCACTTTTATCAATTAAAACAATCCCAATATGACCAGACTCCTTTTCCCAAAATGGCTAGAAACCCCTGAACATGCACATAAGAACAATTTTAATTCTGTTACTTATAAGCATATTTATAATTCTTATTTTTTCCCAATTTCATGGTTTATCATGCTATTTTTCCCAATTTTATGGTTTATCACACTAATTTTCCCAATTCAAATGTCACAGGCTGTAACAAATAAAAGCAAACAAAATCACTGATGGTAATGTAAGAAAGTCGATTTATAAGCAAATAGTTAGAGGTTCAAGCCCATAGTGGAGGAGGGGGGGGTAACTTTTTTTCCTTTTTTATATTTTATCCAGTTTTTATACTGGAGCTCTTTAGTGCATGTTTACATTTATCAAAAAGCAATATATGAAAAACTTTAAAATAGTGAAAAAAAATGTGAACAAGTCCTTTTAATATTGCAAGCAATTTTAAGTCATCCTCAACTTGAAAGACTTATATAAAGCATATCTCAACTGGTCTTCACAACATATTCTGGTACTGGCTTCTATTCTTCACACGTGAAAATGATATCTTGAAATGATGTATTTACAGACAGATGGTGAAGAACTGTCGTCATATACAAGGTATAGAAGGCATCTCTTTCATGCTGATTCTCATGTGGACTCTAGGCGACTCTTCCAATCTTATCGGGTCTATATTGACAAAGCAGCTAAAGCTACAGGTAATCTGGCCTGGACCCATGTTTGACAAACTCGGGGTATAATTTATCCTCCATTCAGCTGCAGGGCAACAGATAAGGTTCCATGTCCATTAGTTTTCAGTTCAAGCTTTTTGTAACAACTCGTTTTTTACCCTCAAAACTATTTTTCAATTATTTGTTGACAATTTAATAAAAACTTATCCTCCGTAATTACTTTAAGTATTCGGACACTTAAAAATAATTAAACAAATTCTTGTCCAAAAATATAGATATGAAAATATAAAAAAAATACAGGTGTCAGAAAATTTAGAAACAAACATTGACATGTCCAAAAATTATAATTATATTGAAATAACTGCAATAAATCAATGTACAATAATTATCTTGCGATTAACTCTTCTTATGAACTTTTCTTTTTCTGCTTAAAAAAATAAATACAACTTCACAGCTTTGTTGCTACCGGTAACTCTTGCATGAACTGATATAGAACAAAAACAGAAAACATTCAGCTTACTTAACAGGAGGACACTGTTTCAAACGCTGTAGATCTATTACTTTTTACTGGTTTACATAGTTATTCACCCAATTACGCAAATGCAATGGTCGATTGCCCTCAGACATAAATTTGCAAGGTTTTGTTACCTTAATCCTGTTGTAAAAATCCATTCTCAAAGTGTCACAAGTTAAGCGAAAAGAGGTCCAAAGTCTGTTGTAAAGCGCGGTAAAATATACTGTTTGAAAATTAAGAGACAATAATTATGGACGAAAACCTGCTGTAAGAAAATTTACAATAATGAATAATAATTATTTTCCCACATCTAAAAAAGAGTGTGTCCGCAAACTTAGAGTGTCCGAAAACTTAGAGTAATTGCAGTATTTTCTCCTTTGCATCCTTGTGTTCCATGCTATTATTGTGCATTGTTATTGTGTCCTTTTGAATATTACATGATCCAGCTCTAGCCCATTAGGTTTTAACGTAATTACCTTTCATACAAATGACTTGCTCTTAAGGCGCATTTCCAAACCCTCTCCATCAATGACAAGCTAGTGGAAATGATAAATCCATAATATTACTTGTTTTTTAGCTTTAAGCTCGCCTGTTTTCGGCGAAAACCCAAGGTATTGTCTTAGCCAGCTCGTTGTGTCCGTGTCCGTCGTCGTGCCGTCCGCCGTGCTAAAACCTTAACATTTTGTTAAGGTTTTGAACATTGGCTCTAAAATCAAAGTGCTTCAACCTACAACTTTGAAACTTCATATGTAGCTGCACCTCGATGAGTTCTTTATGCCACACCCAGTTTTGGGTCCTAGGTCAAAGGTCACTGTTATCCCTATAAAAACAAAAAACAAAAAATCTGACAAGCTTTCATTTATTCAAAACTGCACCCGCAGCCAAGCGTGGCACCCGTTATACGGTGCTCTTGTTTTTAAGTGTAATATTGACCAGCAACTACTTCTACAGGTAATGTCTTGGTCTGGGTTCCTATTTACAAAACTTTCTGTGGAAAATGAGGTCTCAAAATACTATTGTGAGGGCTTTATTGCCACATCTTCATCTGGCATGAAAAGTTCTTATATGTAATCTGAACATGTTATCATTAGAGCTTTATTGATATAACATCTACCTCTAGATGTTCTGTCTCAAAATAAGGAGCCTTAACTCTTTCAGTGTGGGAACCGAATTTTGAAGGCCTGTGCAAACAGTTTGGATCCAGATGAGACGCCACAGAACGTGGCGTCTCATCAGGATCCAAACTGTTTGCTATTCTGATAGTATTCTTTGAAAAAAATCGAAGAAAATGCTAATTTTAGAAATTAAGCAGACAACATTTTAGCAGACGACAAATTTCCCAGTATGCAAAGGGTTAACAATGTCTGTTGTTTCTCTATTGTCTCACCTACCTCGGGAGATTGGGTCTCATTATCAGGATATGCACAACGCATGATCTACTTTTGTACTTGGGACAATTAAAGATTTTGCCTGTAAAATGTGGCCTGAAGTGGTTTCTCAAACACATATTATTCTGATTTTCCTTAGGACTTTGTTAAAAACAACCTTTGTGTCTTTAAAAAAAATGCTTTACATGTATCTGTTTGTCTATTTACAACTTTGTGTGGAAAAACTTAGTGACAAAAATCACAGAATAAATAAACTCTTATTATAACTTATATTCTTTGGGCCAAATAATGATATCTTATTGCATAATATCATGTTATTGACCATAGTAAAAGTAATAAGATAAGTGGCATCATATAGTACGGATGAGTTTTGTTGATGGCCTTGTCTTTTTATATCTTTTTGTTATACTATTTAAACATTTATCTGATCATTTTATATGCTTTTTCTTTCAGATTTATCTTGCCATTTACTTTGTGTTCGCAGATCTGATTTTATTTGTACAGTATCTTTACTACAATTTCCACTGGAAAAAGAAACATAGAGGTAAGATTTATTTTATCCTTTTCAAAATAAATTAGGTTCTTTAACAGAAAATATTCTATGTGTATTTAAAAATCTGTTTGTGTCAAGTAAGGATGTGTTATTACTACATCATGAAGAATACTAACTTGTATGTGTCATAAGTACACTTTTACTTTGTCTAATATCTTGACGGATTCCGAAAATGGTTCCCATTTGTTGCAAAACAATAATGTTCAGGGGGCGTGGCAGTTTTTCCTTAAATTTCTGTCATGAAACCTTGTGAATGGCCTAGAAGTCAAATTTTTGCCCTTTCATTATGAAACATACTCGGAGCATTTTGTTCTAATGATATTGAGGCCTAGTTTATTGCTGCTTAGGGGCTGAGCAGGTTTTCTATATGTCTATATTTACACCTTTTGAACATTCTAGAATAAAAATTAATCTTGAAACATGTTTGGAACATTTGTGATAATCATATCTCAGGTGAGTGGAAGTCAGTTGGTCTGTCTGCATAAAATGTATATAGTTGTTGCTGTTAACTACTACCTCATTTTAAACATGTGGTTGCCACGCAAGACATACTTTAAACATGTAGTGATCTACTTTTTATCCCCAGCCAAAGGCAGAGGGGTATAGAATTGGCGTTGTCCGTTGGATATCAATTTAACAAATTATTTGTTTATTGAGTTTTTTGCCCTTGAATTTAGCCATTTAAATTTATTCATTATAATAAGTATCAAATGTGTAAACAAACTCAAATTTCCCAAGAGTTTCAATTAACTCTTTCCCACTTAGAAGCAAAGTGAAAATGGCTATGTGCAAACGGCGTAAAACCAGAACAGGCCAAGAGTAACTTGCAGTCTGTTCAGGTTTTATGCTGTTTGCTTCTCATCAGTATCTTAGGGTTGGAAATGATGCCTTTAAAACTTCAATATAGTAAGAAAGGTATTTAATTAAATATATCTTTCTAACGGACTTCAAATGCATCGAAATACGTATCTTAGTGGTAAAGGGTTAAACCATTGTTAGCATCATGAAGTGAAGATGTTCAAGACACAGTTTGCTTTCTCAGTGATCCACTTACTCCTTAGTTTTGTGCCCTTGAACTTGGCTACCATGACAGTGACAAAGCATTGGAGTGGTATAAGTCACCTTTGTGCTAACTCCATTGTAAGTCATAAATGACTACAAGGCATGCATACTGAGCTTCATGCATGTTCCTGAAGTGTTATTGGAGATTAGACTGTGCATTCATGCATGTCCCTGAAGTGTTATTGGAGATTAGACTGTGCATTCATGCATGTCCCTGAAGTGTTATTGGAGATTAGACTGTGCATTCATGCATGTCCCTGAAGTGTTATTGGAGATTAGACTGTGCATTCATGCATGTCCCTGAAGTGTTATTGGAGATTAGACTGTGCATTCATGCATGTCCCTGAAGTGTTATTGGAGATTAGACTGTGCATTCATGCATGTCCCTGAAGTGTTATTGGAGATTAGACTGTGCATTCATGCATGTCCCTGAAGTGTTATTGGAGATTAGACTTTATCCCATTTTCACCGCAACATTGACGGTATAACACGTTGTGAAATATACTTGCTTGTATTCAACACTGTGGAATATACCTGTCGCGTGCACGGACTACTTTTTAAATGACGTCATGCGATATGGTCGATATTGTTTGGTTCATTGATCGAATTTTAAAGGGATCTTTTCACGCTTTGGTAAATTGACAAAATTGAAAAAAGTTGTTTCAGAATCGCAAATTTTCGTTTTAGTTTTGATATTTGTGAGGAAACAGTAATACTGAACATTTACCATGGTCTAATATAGCCATTATATGCATCTTTTGACGATTTTAAAACCTAAAAATTATAAAGCGTTGCAACGCGAAACGATTGAATAATTTGGAGAGTTCTGTTTTTGTCGTTAAATTTTGTGAAACTACGAAGATTGCTTATATAAGGTATAAAATACCACTAGTATATGTACTCGGCGGAATAGCTCAGTAGGCTAGAGCGTTTTTACTTCAGGACTCTGGCAGGACTCCAGGGGTCACTGGTTCGAAACCTGGTCCGGGCAATGTTCTTTTCCTTTTTTTAATTTTATTCTTGATTTTTTACTGGAGCTTTTACGATCCAATGTTTACATTTATCGATATAAAGCATTTAATGAATAAGTTAAAAAATGCCAAAATCTGTGAAAAGGCCCCTTTAAGGTCACCCATTAGAAGAAAATGTGCATATTTTGCAGAAAAACATATATATGACATATTCACCAAAAGAAATGTTGAAATAAAATATGAAATTACACGATTTTTGTTTTGTTATTTTTTTATTTATAACAAAGTCGACAAAACTTAAGCTTCAAAATTATACGACCTTCAAACTTTAAATCTAGTCATATGACATAATTTTTCGCCATCCGTATAATGAATCAGCTGATTGATGGCGTCATAAAATGACATACTTATTGCGTAATTTTCCCCATTTTTTTTGACGATTTATTATAAACGCGACTTATTTCACATGTTTTCTACGTCAATTGATCCCATTTTCCTTATTTGTGTAATGTGCATTGTTTATAACCAAAGCATATACTTTTGACATTTATAATTTAACTTAAATATTAAGAATGTACAACAAGCCATACACATATCGCATAGTTCATGAATAATCTGCTATGTTTGCTTTCCTATTTAATTCACGTTAGGCATAGAGCTGTGTAAAGTATAAGATGGTAAAAATAGCACCACACTCGAATTGGGAACGTCCCATTTTGTACACGGGTATTTTGTACTCATTTATCTGCTGTGTACTGGAATGTTTTCCATTCTTTGTGTATTTATATATTAAATTATTTTCTCGTACAATAAGGGCATTTACCATAGATAAATAAAACATTGTGCAAGTTTAAACATAATTATGTTTGTATGCAGAAATCTGCAAATGCAACCGAGTTCACCAACGGCTATTATTAGATAAACTGCTCCGATTCATTTGAACAGCAGTAATGTAGAGTACATGACGTAGCGTGTGACGAAGAAGAAAGTTTATCGCGTTCATAAACTCATTTGAATAAAGTGATAGAATGGCATAAGGGTCTTTATTTAACTATGCTAAAATAATTATTAAAGACCCTAGATGCAAAATCGTCAGTTATTGAGTTAAATGGATTATTAGATGGATTTTAAAGGATAATTAAAGGTAAGATACTAGTTCTTACGTGTTTTTATTTTTGTTAGTACTTTTGTCGTTCCCTGTTCTCGGGGAAATTATTTTAACATGGGCGCCATTGATGCATCGGATTACACACGGCATACCCATAACATTATATAAAAATTACGTTCTGCGCGTCCTTAAATTCGTCGTCCGAAGTCGGAAAACGTATTGCCCTGTATATTTTGTCAAATAAAGTGTCAGTCGCTGCAATTGTCTGTTTACTTGTCAAAATTGTCAAGGTCTTCGATAGCTAAAGAAACTTCAGCGTACAGTTTATTTAGTATTGACAGACCTGTACAAAGTCGCGCCAGTCAAAAATCATAAAAAGCGACATTTAAGGTTATGGTAGCCAGAACTAGGTCGTCGATGGTGTACATGTATGTTGACATAGACAGCATTTTGTCAGGAGCAATCGCCGCCATATTGGATTTTGATCATTTTCTTTCGAAAATAAAATGAATTAAAGTAAAGTAAAATGTTCTTTTCGCGGTCGTAATGTGTTAAAATTCGCATACTGCGTAAAATTGAATGTAGGCATATGGTGATAATTTTACTTGTTTTACAGTTTGTGTGTGAATTTTTTTAAAGACTATTTTGCGTACCAGAACAAATACATGTAGAGTCGATGCGGCTAATTCCGTACGCATTCGGACAAGAATCAATATGGACGGTTATCGGCTGTTTTCTACCGAGAAATGAAAACTGCAGTGGACGCCGGGACCATTGGGCTATATTTAACTTGCTTTTTATATCGCGAGTTTTGATTGGATACTTCAGAAATTGTTGTCATGTACATTAACCTACACGAGTCTGACCTTTCGACAGCGAGAGTGAAGCCACGCCCACCGATTTCAAGGGGGGGCACTCCGCCGAAGTCCGTCATAAAAATGGCTACGCGAATCGGCCGCAAAAAGGAACCAAAAAGGCCTCATGGTATACCAGAAAGGCCATACAATAGTTTTTATTATCATTGAATAGTGGTGCTGAATATAATTATCATATCTATTAAATAGTCAAAACTTTTTTATTAGTCTACTTAAAAGCCGTTAAATTTATCATCAAAGTCGGCAAAATTATCGCCAATTATCGCATACAGTATGAATTGTTCGTTAGTCACAATATTTTTCCTTGAGTAATAGATGTTTCAGTTTTTTAATTAAAAGCCGTTAATTTTTGCAACCGATGGCAACATCGCAAATGTGGCACAGGTAAGTAAATTTATTATAATAGAAGACGAAGAACGTTTTTATTGAAATCCGATATAACACATATCTACAATGCGTTTGGTCAAAATGACCCATGCGCATTGTTATAATCGTATAACAAAGTCAAAGTCGTCAAAAAAGTAACATACACAATATATTATTATATATTATTATTTCCTCGAAAACTATCTTCTGCAATGTTTAAAATATAAAAAGTTGAAAGAATTTTCATGTACAAAAAAACTCGCTAATCAGACCGGGTTTTCAAAGGGTCATTCACAGTTTGCGGCATCTGTTTTGATAACGGATTAGTAGAAAGCCCACATATGGTGTAAAATCACACTAATTGGCCCCTATTGATAATTACTTGCGCATTTGAAAATAGTTTCTTAACTTACATTAAATTTGGAAGACTTAAACCGAAAGAAATAAAAAATGTTTTATTCTATGTGATATTATTAAAAATAATAACTGATTGTCTTTATTATTACGATTTCATTAGCATTAAAAAAATCTAGCAAAGTTTATAATGTCTTATTTATTTGCCGACTGCATTAGAATGTCAAATTTATTTAACGTTGGCCACCTTTGAAAAATGGTTTTAAATGTTCCTTTCTAATTTGTCTATATAGAGGATAAACAAGTACAAAGTTATACTCTTTTTTATAACGTGTCCGTTGCAAAACTTACATTTTCTATTTTCGCGTAGTATCTTATTATAACGACTGTGTTTTGCTTTCGGGCGATCGCTTAATATGTTGAGATTAAGCTGTTCGTGTGGACGACCACAAAGACGAATCCAACGTTTGAATTTTTCAAGATTAGTACCCGGTTGAGGGAACGGAAAAAACGTACTTCCATCTTTTAACCGTTCTGGATACATTGTGTCTGAATAACAAGTGCCATAACAGCACCTTTCAACCATTTTCTTTGTTTAAAACACAGAATTACGTATAAGCTTATGTGTCGGACAACGGCGAGTTTGACGGACAAAATGGCGGATAGTAACGGGCCTAATCTATGCTGTAATCTGATTGGTTAATAAGCCTGTCAATCAATCGGCTGTCGAAAGGTCAGTACAGTGTGTGGGTAATTCCGTACACGCAAAAGAAAGAATACCAATGTCAATCTCGACGGGTTTGTGATAGAAATATCGATACCTATATTGGATATAATTACTACTTTATTTTTTAGAAACTTAAATATGAAATTAAATTTGTTTTAAAATAAAATATTTTCATGTTAAATCATGTTGAATTCGTATTTTTTGTATGTGCATATTAGAAATTTGATTCTGTAATTTACATCTTATTCATAATGTACGTGTAAGCGACACTAAAAGTTTGTAACGAATTCATATTTATATTTGTAATTGTTGTTTTATTTGTTTGTGTTGCTGTTTTAGTTAGTTTAATTGTTTGTTGTGCTAGAGAGTGACAGTGAAGACTCAGTATCTGTTAATAACCGCAATGTTAATCAATGAAAGTGGACCGAATATGGACTTGTCCTAAGGACACAACCACTGGGCTGTGTGGGGTGGAAACGCTAAGAGATGGACATCGTTAGCTATAGCAGCGTCTATGAGACCAAGTGTCTCGTGGGAAGAGTGAGAGTCCACAATTATAAGCTGGGGCCTCGCTGGACCACAGTGTTTAAGAAAATGGCCCCGAAACCAGATCTCACCGAATGTATCCTCCATCCAAGCTTGTTCCTGGAATGTGTAAACGCTGCCGGGAACTCCGTCCTCAGTATTGTAAGATAACAAACTTTTGTACGTTTTTCCCTTTACAATAACCAGAGGGGGGATCTCGCCTCCAGCAGCGTTAACACAGGCCAGGACAGAGACATTTTCCCGCTTATTCCCAACCCTTCCGGGAATATTTTTCGCACCGGACGGCCCAAGCACCCTAGCAGGCTTGTGCAGAAGTGGAACGCTGGTTTCATCAATGTTCCAGATGCGAACAGGCTTGTCCTGTAAAGAGAGAGACTCAAGCAGCTTAGTAAGATTGTTAAAATAATTATTGGTCACAGTTGCATTTAACATCCTTGCTCTGCATGTCGATAAGGCCTGTGGTGTCCTATGGCTTACGTCTGGGTGCCTCTTCAAAAATCCAGCAATCCAATCTTTGCCAGGAACGCCATTTCTAAATGGGGACTTAATTTTGAGCTTACGGACGATTCTGCCAATCTTCACCTGCAACATTCGTCTGGTTATTCCAAATCCCTACAACAATAATAATATATGATGTATATGATGAATATCACCGCATTATATCAATAAATTGATCGTTTAATTTGTTAATACATGTGGGTGCTTTGAAACAAAATGAGATTCGCATTGTCGACCAATAATTAATACGGAGTTTTTATGATATAAGTAATGGAGTAAAGAACAATTAATAAATGCAAATGGTTTATAAATTAAATCCGCTTTATCGTTGGAAACAATTTGCTACTGTAATAGGCACAGTGCTTTAATGTCCGCTTCTTGGAATCGAGACCACATTTTGCGTTGCGTATGTTTGGTTTTAACAACGGCCAATAAGCACAACAGGACGTTTGAAATGTTAATTTTAAAAATCTTCATTGATTATTATTTAAACTTACCAACATTTTAAAAACATAATGTGTATTGAACATGACGCATGAATCACAAAAACAGTTTCAACAGGCTAGTGTACATAGAAACAGCTACACACCATGTTCGCTGCCCGTTTAATTTTTTCAACTAGCTCCACCTCAACTTCGGTTGGTATGACTGTGGGTCGCCCAGCTTGTGCCAATTCGTCGACGTTGCCGCTGATCCGGTTTTGGATGGTCATGACTGGGACACCGAATTTGCTAGAAGCTTTCCGGTACGACATCCCATGTCTTACCGCACCCACAGCATCGAGGATATCCTTTTGAGAATACATTTTGGGCATTGTGGACTGTAAATGACAAAAAACAAACACAACTCATAATTGGAAATTTATTGATCATTTTACAGAAAATACGGAAGCTCTATTAAAGAGTGTTGGCTCTAATCTCGTCCACGTGGTCAAGCAAGTCACAGTCCTGCAAAACTCTAACAACGTTCCATGCGAGATGCACTATGCTAAGTTCGTCCCTATCAAGACTGCAATATGCATTCCATATCACCTGCTGATTATACACATTTTCTGTCAATAGCGTTGACAGTCTGGTGAAAACGTCAAAAATAAGATGATGTTCATATTGCGTTTCACGCAAAAACAACTGGCACAAAAGAACGTGTATTTTCAGGCCGGTCGCCCCAAATCCAATTGATCTCAACATCAACGCATGTGGGGTTGTTCTAAATTGGAAACTCATGTCTGTAAACAAATAAACAACAACTATATAGAACATTTCTTTTCTGTATAAAAATTTAAAACACTTTTTTTCATTCCAAAAATTTTAATAGATATATCAACCTTATTATCAATATTGTTTTCGTATAAATGCGTACGAAATTACCCGCACATAACTTTTACTGGTAAAAATTAATGCGGGTAATCTCGTACACTTTTATTTTACATATTACTAAAACAATAATACGATTTTAACATATATGTTGAGCATAAAAAGAAAGAAAAAATATTTCATAAATTATTTTTAACACACAACCTTGCACACATTTCATAACAACTAAGATAATCTTATTACCGTTGGAGTTGTCGTTTCTGAGCGCTTGCTGATGATGCCGGAGAAAGCAGGAAATTTAAAATTTCGCGCCAAATACGTATGCAGCCAATCGGATTTAGACAGTAACGTCATCGGCAGTCGATTTCACGAAGTGCACATTTAAACAAGCGAAAAAAGTACTATAAGCGATATAGCGTAATTCAGTGTTGTGTAACCAAACATAGAAGATATAAACAATAAATTTATAGTGTACGAAATTAGACGCCCGTACGGAATTAGCCGCATCGACTCTATTATATCACTACGCATGGTTACATTTGTTAGATTTTAAGCGCTTTTATGACTAAATTAAAATTATTGTTAAGGTTATTAGATATATTTATGTTAAATGTCACGTTGAAAAAATCAAATGGGATAAATAGAATACTAGGATTAGCGTTGAATACAGAGAAGTTTATGTTGCTCGGCTCGAACACCGAAAGCGCTCGCCAAGGCTCGCGCTTCCGGCGTTCTAAGCCTCGCAACATAAACTTCTCTGTATTCAACGCTAACCTAGTATTCTCTATGTGCATTCATGCATGTTCCTGAAGTGTCATTGGAGATTAGACTGTGCATTCATGCATGTTCCTGAAGTGTTATTGGAGATTAGACTGTGCATTCATGCATGTCCCTAAAGTGTCATTGGAGATTAGACTGTGCATTCATGCATGTCCCTGAAGTGTCATTGGAGATTAGACTGTGCATTCATCACAGGCTAATCATGGACAACACTTTCTGACTTTATAGAATTGCTTGTTTAAAAGAAATCATTCTTAAACGAAAATTCAGTGTAGGTGAAAAGTGTCGTCCCTGATATGCCTGTGCATACTGCACTGGCTAATATGCAATAACAGTTTGCGCATATGCATTAAGCCCAGTTTTCCCAAAAGAGGCTCTATGGAGTTATGACAAACACAGTATGAGACTGGGGGCAGTGTTTACTAAATATCTGAATTCTCTTAAGTTGTACTAGGCTTACTGTGCTGATGATAGATGTAAAAATGTTTCCTGCAAGGTTATGAGTCTATACCTGCCACCTCGCCCCTGCCTCTGAACTCGGGTACCGGGTCACAGATGGTGCTGTGCGTGTCTGGTGCCCTGCTCATGTGTGTTCACCACTCCCTCTGGGTGCTAGATTCCCTCCCCTATCAGACAGAAGTACGTCTCAACCCAGCAGGCCGGTCACTATTAGCAACGGAATTAGGGAGTTCTATATTCAATGTGAGTGTTTTTTTTTCTTATAAATTTTATGATATTTTTTTTCCGCAATTTATCAGGGTTTTAAAGGGTGTTTATGGAAGTCAATCTTGTTGTTTGTTAGTCATTTTGCATGAAACAATTTATCAAGAAATTAAATTAAAAGATTACGTAAGCTTTCACCTTAAAACTTAATGGGTAAACAGGTCGTAATAATGGAAGTGTATAACACTCTTTTTAGCTCACCTGTCATGAAGTGACATGGTGAGCTTATGTGACCGTGTGATGTCCGGCGTCCGTTGTGCGTGCGTGCGTGTGTGCGTGCCTGTGTCCGTCAACAATTTGTTTGTGTAGACAGTAGAGGTCACAGTTTTCATTCAATCTTTATAAAATTTGGTCAGAATGTTTATCTTGATGAAACCTGGGTTTGGATTGTATTTGGGTCTTCTGGGGTCAAAAACTAGGTCACAAGAACAAATAATAGAAAAACCTTGTGTAGACAACAGAGGTCACAGTTTTCATCCAATCTATATGACATTTAGTCAGAATGTTTATCTTGATGAAATCTGGGTTTGGATTGTATTTGGGTCACCTGGGGTCAAAAACTAGGTCACTAGGTCAAATAATAGAAAAACCTTGTGTAGACAATGGGGGGGGGGGTCACATTTTTCATCCAATCTTTATGAAATTTGGTCAGAATGTTTATCTTGATGAAATCTGGGTTGGGATTGTATTTGGGTACTTTGGGGTAAAAAACTAGGTCACTAGGTCAAATAATAGGAAAACCTTGTGTAAACAATAGAGGTCACAGTTTTCATCCAATCTTTATGAAATTTGGTCAGAATGTTTATCTTGATGAAATCTAGATTGGGATTGTATTTGGGTCATCTGGGGTCAAAAACTAGGTCACTAGGTCAAATAATATAAAAACCTTGTGTAGATAACAGAGGTCACAGTTTTCATCCAATCTTTATGAAATTTGGTCAGAATGTTTATCTTGATGAAATCTGGGTTGAGATTGTATTTGGATCACCTGGGGTCAAAAACTAGGTCACTAGGTCAAATAAAAGAAAAACCTTGTGTAGACAATAGACGTTATATTTTTAATCTGATCTGTCTGTCATTCATTGCATGTCCCAAAACTTAAACCTTGGTTAAAGTTTTGCAATAACTTTTGCATTATTGAAGATAGCAACTTGATATTTGGCATACATGTGTAACTCTAGCAACCCCAGCAAATCTTATCTATCAGTGGAAGATCTAAGAAAATCAGCTAATCTGCATAGTGGTTCCATTACAAGTTATTTTAATAAAACATCTTTATTAAAACCAAATTAATATAATTGAAAGAAAAATAAATTCTCTTCAATATGATATAAATTTTAATAATCTTTAATTTATATTCGCTGCTTAACACTCTTTATTCGATTCAAGTACAGCGTCTGTGTCCCATTTCCTTTGTTTATCTGCGCTGACCCCCGGTTGTTTACAACACATTTGCGACCTGACAAGGTTATTTGAATCACAGGAGTTTGAAATTCTATCCATAAAGCTAATATAATGGCTAAATAAAAAAAATATACCCCTATATAGTATAAAGACTACAGGAATGAAACGCAGCAGACCCCGGACCCGCCCATTTTCCAGTAAACAAGGGAAATTACTGGAAAAACAGGGTACCCTACATCGACCCATTGTATGATAATCAAAAGGCCAGTTAAAGAAACTACGAAACTACGATGAGCTGAAAGTGTTGAATAATTGTGAATTAAGAGGAAAGTAGTTCACGGTAAGCATAGTTCGTAGTTTCTTTCACCGGCCTTTTGATATTATGCCATTGGTCGATGTAGGGTACATTGGCTCTAAAATCAAAGTGCTTCCACCAACAACTTTGAAACTTTATATATAGCTGCACCTTGATGAGTTCTACACGCCACACCCGTTTTTGGGTCTCTAGGGAAAGGTCAAGGTTACTGTAATATAAAACTTTAACATATGCTCTTTTCTTCTGAAAGGCTCTTTTCTTCTGAAGAGCTTTCATTTATTAAAAAATGCACCCACAGCCGAGCATTGGCACCCTATGTGCGGTGTTCTTGTTTAAATAATACTGCACAATTGCGCTCAAGTGTTAGGTGACACATTATACGTTGACGGTATTCAGTTCGGCAATATTGAGGCAATTTGTTATCAAGTAGAGGCAAACTGATGTCATTGCAAAGAGGATGTTTGTTGGTTTCCATAGATAATTATTATTCATGAGTGATAAAGGAAAGATATTATGTAAATTTTATGATCACAAGTCAATAAAAATCTATAATCTACGGAAAAAAACAAACTTACTTTTTATTGAATGAATTTTTATCATTAATTTACATATTAAAAGAGTTTGAACAGATATTTTTTACCGGGACAATGGCATCATTACATTATTATCATCATTATTGAAAATTACTCTTATTTTCACTGTTTTAAATATTTAATAATCCTTTTTAGCTCACCTGAGCACTAGGTGCTTATCGTGAGCTTTTGTGATCGCCTTTTGTCTGTCTTTTGTCGTGCGGCGTCAACATTTGCCTTTTTAACCCTCTAGAGGCCACATTTATTGTCCGACGTTCATGAAATTTGGCCAGAAGATTTGTGCTTATGATATTTTGGACAAATGCAAAAATGGTTCCCTTAGCTTGAAAAACATGGCCGCTAGGAGACGGGTCCTTTTTCCTAATATGGCTATAGTTAAACCTTGTTAACACTCTAGAGGCCACATTTATTGAACAATCATCAGAAACTTGGTCAGAAGATTTGTCTCAATGATATTTTGAACTAGCTTGAAAATGGTTTCAGTTGCTTAAAAAAAATTGCTGCCAGAGGGCGGAGCATTTTTTCATAATATGGTTATAATATATGGCTATAGTAAAACCTTGTAAATACTCTTGAGGCCACATTTATTGTCAGATCTTCATTAAACTTGGTCAGAATTTTTTTCCCAAGTATATCTTGAACGAGTTTGTAATTGGTTCCAGTTGGTTGAAAAACATTAGCGCCAGGGGATCAGGGCATTTTTCTATATATGGCTATATTAAAAACTTTTTAGCACTCTAAAAGTTACATTTATAGTCCAATCTTCTTGAAACTTGGTCAGAACATTTTTATGCCCCCAGATCCAATGATCGGGGGCATATTGTTTTTGGCCTGTCCGTCTGTCATTCTGTCCCAAAACTTTAACCTTGGTTAAAGTTTTGCGATAACTTTTGCAATATTGAAGATTGAAACTTGATATTTGGCATTCATGTGTATCTCATGGAGCTGCACATTTTGAGTGGTGAAAGGTCATGGTTATCCTTCAAGGTCAAAGGTAAAAAAACAAATCCAAGGGAAGTTATAAGCTTTAAAGGGAGATAATTACCTATCTGTACCTGCCAAATGATATAAAATAAATAAATCAATCAAAGCGGCGCAGTAGGTGGCATTGTGTTTCTGACAAACACATCTCTTGTTTCAAATGATATCTTGGATGAGTAAAAATAAAGGTTCTTGTCTGTTTAAAAACATGGTAGCCAGTGGGCGGGGCATTTTCCTTATATGGCTATATATGGCTATAGTTAAACCTTGTTAACACTCAAGAGGCTACTTAAATTGTCCAATCATCATGTAACTTGGTCAAAAGATTTGTCATAATGATATCTTGGACGAGTTCAAAAACGTTTTCGGGTGATAAAAAATAGAGGGCAGGGCATTTTTCCTTATATGTCTATAGTAAAAACTTGTTAGCATTCTTTAAGTCACATTCTTAAAATGGACCCGGCCTGTTGAAACAAAGGCCAACAGGAGGCATGGAAATAATTCTTCTATGGCTATAGTAAAACCTTGTTAGCACTTCAACAGTTAAATAAGTCCCCTCTTCATGAAACTTGTTCAGAACATTCGTTCTTATGATATATCTTGGGCTGCACAGAACAGGTCAGTTCCTTTGTATCTCAGGTGAGCAACTTTGGGACTTTCAAGCCCTCTTGTTTTTAATACCTGATATTAATCTACAAGCTACAAACCACAGAAAAATAAATAAATAATTATGTTCTGAAAAAACTGGGCATAATGCATGTGCAGTCCGCACAGGCTAATGAGGGACAACACTTTCCGCTGGTATTGGTATTTTTAGTTTCAAGGAACCCTAACCTTCCTTACCAAGTTTAGGCGGAAAGTGTGGTCCCTGATTAGCCTGTGCGGACTGCACAGGCTAATCTGGGACGACACTTTACGCACAAGCATTATGTCCAGTTTTCTCAGAACACGGCTCAATTGTGTTCTTACTTTGTTTGTAGACTGTTGAGGAGAAGGTGGGGTATGCAATAGGTGTTGGTTCAAGTATATGCTACGTATTTTCCCGTGTGGCACAAATGTTTAAAAATGTAAGTATATAAACTATATATAGATGTTATAGAAACAGTTCAATTAAATTTGTCTAAAGTGGGTATATCAGATCTTGATATAATTGGTTAATGTTATCATACTTCAAGCAACATACACATATAAAGTAGAAATAGTTAAACAAATAAAGCAAATATAAACATTTTGGAGGAACAATAATTTTCAATATTGTTTCTTTAAGGATCATCATAGCATTAAATTTATTCCTGCTTTAAACATTTCATATATTCATCCCTTTTAAAGTACTAAATAGTCAACTTCCAAACTGCATCTCCAACATGGTCGTAAACCCGCATAACTAACATAAAAATACGGCTTTCATGCTGTTACCGCACTTATGTCTTGTTGAAATCTTTCCTTTGACCAGTAAAGAAGGCAAATATATCTTAACCTTCATAGATTGTTTTAAAAACTGGAGTTATGATCTCTTTTCTTGAAAAAATGACTTTAAAAAGGGATTAAGTATTAAGATAAATTATATTTCTGTATTTTATGAGTTGATTTTCATCCACTATTAATCGGAATCTTACATGTTGCAAATTTTTGTTTGCAGTAAAAACTAAGGTCTAATATCAGTGATTGTGGTTTTGATTTCTTATTGTTCTATGATGTATCAGTCTTAATTTTAAATATCTAACATGTTTCCTATGTGTTTCAGTATAAATTTAATTGCAAAGATACAGTTATCAGTTTTATTTTAATCTAGCTTGTTGTTTATGTATTTAAGTGAATATTTAAGTGTAAGCGCAAATTGACAGAAATTCTATCTCCCGTTTTAATGATGGATTAAATTATGAACAATTTGCCAGCCAGTCTAAATTCCATTTTATTTATTTGATTGTACACTCACATCAATAGTCTATCTACCATTTTGTTGATGTATTGAAGTATACGCCCAAGTCGACAGATGCTCTATCTACAATCTTTTTCATGTGTTTCAGTTTAAGCTAAGGTCAATGGTCTGTCTACCATTTTGATTTATGTGTTTCAGTATATGCACAATTCAACAAATGGTTTACCAACAGTTTGTGTATGTGTTTCAGTATAAGCGCAAGTCGACAGATGGTCTATGGTTGTTTGTTTCAGTATAAGCGCAAGTCGACAGATGGTCTATGGTTGTTTGTTTCAGTATAAGCGCAAGTCGACAGATGGTCTATGGTTGTTTGTTTCAGTATAAGCGCAAGTCGACAGATGGTCTATAGTTGTTTGTTTCAGTATAAGCGCAAGTCGACAGACAATTTACCTTACATTTTTGTTTAAATGTTTCAGTAAACGCGCATGTCAACAAATTGTCTATGTACCATTTTGTTTGCTTATGAGAGTATAAGCGCAAGTCCATGGATTTTCTAGCTGCCATTTTATTTATTATTTCAGTATGAACTCAAGTCAAGGGATGGTCTATATTCCATTTCGTTACTATATTTCAGTACATGCACAAGACGACAAAAGGTCTATCTACCATTTTCTTCATGTGATTCAGTTCAACCGCAAGTCGACAGACGGTCTATCTTCCATTTTCCTAATGTGTTTCAGTTCAAGCGCAAGTCGACAGACGGTCTATCTTCCATTTTCCTAATGTGTTTCAGTACAAGTGCAAGTCGACAGACGGTCTATCTTCCATTTTCCTAATGTGTTTCAGTTCAAGCGCAAGTCGACAGACGGTCTATCTTCCATTTTCCTAATGTGTTTCAGTACAAGTGCAAGTCGACAGACGGTCTATCTTCCATTTTCCTAATGTGTTTCAGTTCAAGCGCAAGTCGACAGACGGTCTATCTTCCATTTTCCTAATGTGTTTCAGTACAAGTGCAAGTCGACAGACGGTCTATCTTCCATTTTCCTAATGTGTTTCAGTTCAAGCGCAAGTCGACAGACGGTCTATCTTCCATTTTCCTAATGTGTTTCAGTTCAAGCGCAAGTCGACAGACGGTCTATCTTCCATTTTCCTAATGTGTTTCAGTTCAAGCGCAAGTCGACAGACGGTCTATCTTCCATTTTCCTAATGTGTTTCAGTACAAGCGCAAGTCTACAGATGGTCTATCAGTGATGATGTTCATCCTCGCTGTGTTTGGTAATGTCACTTATGGTCTCTCAATCCTCGTCCGCCAACAGGACGCCAACTACCTGGTCAAGCACCTGCCCTGGCTCATTGGCAGCCTTGGTGTCGTGTTTTTGGACTCCGCTGTATCCTTGACACTGTCCTGTTGATCCATAATTAAGTCTCTTTAAGAGGAGGCAATAAATGCATGTGCCCAGATTGGCCTGTGCAGTATCAACAAATTTGCTTTAGAGCAAGACTCTACGATTTGTATGTGTTAAATTGTAATATATTGATAAAAATATGTTCCATTAACACAAAATTGGCAAGAAAAATTATACATTGAAGACGAATTTCATAAAATGCAGCAAGGACAAATTAGCGCCCCGAGTCGCTTGTGACGAAGATACTTCGTACATATTTTCCTACAATAACCTAAGCATTCGTCTTTTTAGTTAGTGTTCGTGTGTCCTATGAATAGATATTGTTGCAGGAATTTAAAATGGACCGTTAAACTAAATTTAGATTCACATCGTACATGCATGATTTACATGCTGGCGAATTCGACTGTACAGACATTTTCGATTTCAGAATTAAATATCTGGCTTCTTTAGCATTTATTTACACATGTTCTTCTTAACTTTTATTTTTATTTATATTGAAATATATTTATAATAATTTTTTTTAAACATTTTATATAAATTCATAAATATTGGACAAAACCGTATAGTCTCGCTTTAAATGATTCTCATTTGTATGTTTATTTTCTATTTTCTGATCAAGGGAGGCAAATCCTTTGATTTCAATTTTTTATTTCTGAAGGAGTTGTGTCCCATTGCAATCCTGTAAACCATGTAAAGTGAATCAACAACATTTGTATTATTTTACCCCCATTACTGGTAATGGGTGCTTTGTAGAAGTCACTTTGTCGGTTGGTCTGTCTGTCCCGAAAATTTCATCTGATCTTCACCAAACTTGCTCAGAAGTTGTATCTCTAGATGAGGTCAAGTTTGAATATGGGTCATGGCGGGTCAAAAACTAGGTCACGGGGTCACTAAGTGTGTTTTAAAAAGAAAGTTTGTCGACCCATAACTATGTCATTTATCGTTAGATTTTAAAATGACTTGTACAATTGTTCACCATCATGGGACGGTGTGTCGTGCGAAAGAATTACGTTGATATCTCAAAGGTCAAGGTCACACTTTGAGTTCAAAGGTAAAATGCTTGTCCGGGCCATAACTTTGTCGTTCATTGTGGGATTTTAAAATCATTTGGCACATTTGTTCACCATCATTGATGACGGTGTGTCACGCGAAAGAATTACATCAATATCTCAAAGGTCAAGATCACACTTTGAGTTCAAAGGTCAAAAATGCCCATAAATTAGCTTGTCCGGGCCATAACTATGTTGTTCGATGTGAGATTTTAAAATCATTTCGCACATTTGTTCACCATCATTGGACAGTGTGTGGTGCAAAAGAATTACATCGATATCTCAAAGGTGAAGGTCACACTTTGAGTTCAAAGATCAAAAATGGCCATAAATGAGTTTGTCCAGGCCATAACTATGTCGTTCATTGTGAGATTTTGAAATCATTTGGCACATTTGTTCACCATCATTGGACGGTGTGTCGCGAAAAAATTACGTTGATATCTCCAAGGTCAAGGTCACACTTTGAGTTCAAAGGTCAAAAATGCCATGAATTAACTTGTCCCGGCCATTCCTTTGTCGTTTATTGTGAGATTTTAAAATCATTTGGCACATATGTTCACCATCATTGGAAGTTGTGTCGCGCGAAAGAACTACGTCAATATCCTCAAGGTCAAGGTCACATTTTGAATTCAATGTTCAAAAATGGCCATACATGAGCTTGTCCAGGCCATAACTATGTCTTTCATTGTGAGATTTTAAAATCATTTGTTCACCATCATTGGACGGTGTGTCGCGCGAAATAATTACGTCGATATCTCCAAGGTCAAGGTCACACTTTGAGTTCAAAGGTCAAAAATGGCCTTAAATGAGCGTGTCCGGGCCATAACTATGTCATTCATTGTGAGATTTTAAACTCATTTGTTCACCATCATTGGACGGTGTGTCGCACAAAAGAATTATGTCAATATCTCCAAAGTCAAGGTCACACTTTGAGTTCAAAGGTAAAAAATGGCTATAAATGATCTTGTCGGAGCCATAACTATGTCATTCATTGTAAGATTTTAAAATGACTCTGTACATTAATTTTGTTCATAGTCATTGGATGGCGTGTCATGCGAAAGAATTCAAGAGTTTAAATGTCAAATTGGCCATAAATGATAATGGCATAATAATTCTTAAAAATCACCGTAAATTAGCTTCTCTTGTTTTGTGAAGACAACATGAAAAATAGTCTGTGTCATAGCAGCATGTGGGCGTATATGTCACGTCTGTGACAAAGCTCTAGTTAACATTCCAATTAGCAGCAGATAAATCTTTACCCACTGCAAGGTCCTTTATTATTGCAAGTGACAAACTGATTGCTCAGAAATAAGACACAGGTCATGCTCAGAAATTAGGCATTGGACAAATCCGACATGCTCAGAAATAAGACATGGGACATGCTCAGAAATTAGACATGGGACATGCTCAGAAATTAGACATTGGACAAAGCGCTTCACAAAAAAACTCAAATGAATAAATGTAAAGCATGGCAGCTGGAGATCAAGATAGTTTAAAGGCAGCATGACCTCACATATATTGGTAGATGTGTCAAACATTTGTAGCAAAATGCAAATAAAATATATATAACAAACTAAGGAAGTACATGTTTTAAGCCTTGTTTCACAATCATTAACTGTGTATCTTTAATACCTTCGCAGTATAGAATTGCTATCAATTTGTGCATTGGGTTACACTTTAAATCCACTAGTCAGGACCATTTTGCTTGAGTCAGTCTATTTATATTTTTATGTAAGTACGTGATTTGGAGATATTGATAATTGTGACTGCTACTATTCACTTGGTGTGGAGTTTGATCCTTGACCCTGCCACAGCTATTGAGCCAGTTTATCTACTATGGTACCAAAGGTGACTTCAATGACCTGCTGAAGCAACCCTTGCTGAATGGGCCCACAGATGCTGATGCTGATTTGGAAGTACGTGTTACCTCGGCTGTGTCCATCAACGCAGACTAGGCATGGGAAAGGATGCCACAATCGGGGAAAACTGGGCGTAATGCATGTGCGTAAAGTATCATCCTTGATAAGCCGTGCAGTCCAAACAGGTTAATCAGGAGCAAAACTTTCCGCCTAAACTGAGTTGTCATGCAGAAGAGACTTCCTTTAAACTATACATTACAAAGGTGTAAAGTGTGGTCCCTGATTAGCCTTTGTACACTGCAAAGCCTAAACGAAGATCACACTTTATGCAAATGCACTCAGCCCAGTTTTCTCAGAACACGACTCAATAGTAAAGGATACCAGATTGGGGGGGGGGGGGGTAGTTTCCTGGGGTAGTTTCAACCCAGTTTTCTCAGAGCACGACTCAATAGTAAAGGATACCAGATTTGGGGGGGGGTAGTTTCCTGGGGTAGTATTCAATGGCTTATGGTGGAAAACAGTAGTCAAATGATCCTTTATGTTTCAAGATGACTTGGTCACGTGACTTGGTCACGTCAGTGATCATAAGTCATAATACTGATGAATATTTATTATTTTACTCATGTTTTATATTACTTATGTTTATGTTTTAAATGTTTTGTGAAAGATGCTTTTTTGAAAATCCACGTGTAACAGAACTTTAAATAGAGAAGATGTAACTCAAGAGAAATTAATATGCTAAAAATGAAGGTTGATTTTAATGAATTGAAGTGATTTAAGTTTGATGGCTATTGATGTGTTGATGGTATAAAAACATAAATATTTAAACCATTAAGCAGCTTTTATTGTTAAACAGCTTTTATTGTTAAACAATATTTAATTTTCTGTTCACCTTTGTTGATAATGTTTTTCAACTTCAATAGTTGTACCAGTACTTATTGTCCACTTAAATGTGTTATGTTATTATTATGTATTTTATTTGACTATTCATCCATTTATTCTACTCAGTGTTAACATGCAGGTCAGTATGGTAGGTATAAAGTCCCACCACTCGGAGGTGAAATTTTATGTTTTATTACCTCCCCTTTATGTCGTGAGGAATCTCAGATCAGAGTCGGCATATCATAGGTGTATGTAACAGCTGCTTGGTGAATCTTTCACAAGAATTACACGTATTTAACCCTTTACAACTTAGATACATTGTAAACGCTTTACCACTAATGTACGTATTTTTATGACTTTGTAGTCCCTTCAAAAATTGACTTTAATTAAAGATCTTTCTTATTAGATTCAAGTATTAAAGGCTTCATTTCCAACCCTTAGATACTGATGGGCAGCAAACTGCATACAACCTGAACAGACTGTAAGTTACTCGCAGGCTGTTCTGGTTTTATGCTGTTCGCATAAAGCCATTTTCACTTTGCTTCTGAGTGGGAAAGGGTTAACTTCATTTAAATTTTGAGTAAATGGAAATTATGCCCATTTTGTTCATTTTATGCATGTTGTGTTAAATTGTTCTAACAAAGATCTGTAATTTAATAATTGATATTATTTTATTTACTTTCGTTTATATTTATGCAAATTATTTAATTGATTTAACACATTTATATTAAAAATCCAAATTTTTGTAAAAAAAATAATCTTTGTTTTACAAATGTTTTAAATAATTTTAAATATATTTTTTATTGTGTAAAAGAAATTAACTCAGGTTTTTATGTAAGGCATATTTTTATCAATGTTTTAACATTAATCTTTGCATTAATCAAGGTTATTTCTTTAAAATGAAATCAACTTTAGCGTGATGGAATCTTTTTCATCGTAACATTTTAGCTCAAGTTCATTGTTATACTTAAATATTACTATGGAGAAGTGGAATTTGTTTCATTTTTAAATTTTACAAGTAAATTGTGTTTGTTTTGTGAATTTATTCTCAGCGATGTTCATGTGTTCTTAAACAAATAAAAACTGTGATACCCATGTAAATCAATGCATTTTCTGTTGTTCCTAATTTTGTTAGCTCACATGAGCACAGGTGCTCATGGTTATTTGAGATTTTCGAGAATTTTTGCTATATTCGATCCTAATTGATTAAATAATTTCTACATATAAAACAAGAAATGTTGCATAGATATTTTGAAAAATTTCACCTTGTACAAAAAAGTCATGGTTTACACGTTGGCAATAACTGTGTATAGAAACTAAGTTTGGCCGTCCTCTACCTGATTTATATGCCTCATTTCGAAGAAGGCAGCATATAGCAGTTGCGTCTGTATGTCCGTCTGCCTGTACGTCTGTGCAGAGTTTCCTGTCTCGGCCATAGCTTTGATTTGTAAACTGAACATTATAAGACAATGCAATCATCATAAAACGACGTGTCGCGTGTAAAATGTCCGTCTACCTCGTACGTCATATTCACTCTTTGAGTTCAAAGATCAACTTTGGCCATACACAGCTTGTCCACTAAGACTTTGTGAATACACGTCCGGATTAATATATAACTTACCACTAATGACCATCGTGAGGAGAAGATATTTCGTGTGTAAACTCTGCCTCAATACCTAAGTGGTCAAGGTCAAACTTAGAGGTCAAAGGTCAAATTTGGCCATTGAACAGCTTGTCTGGACTGTACATTTGTCATTCATCATAAAAATGTGAATACAAGTTTAAAAAGATAATTTACGGCTAATGACAACACAGAAGACAGCGTGTCACGTGTATTACCGGTCTCATTGCCTCAAAGGTTTAAGTCACACTTGTCTAATTAGGCCATACATAGAATGTCTGTGACCGAAGTGGAGTTGGAAACAAAAGCGCAATCTTCGGACAACCGTTCACCAGTAACACATGTCTTATTTGGAGGTGTTAGTGGAGACATTTTTTTCCTGATCAACCGTCGTAGGTTCGTTCGTCCATTGTCAAGTTTTTA
Organism: Dreissena polymorpha; assembly: GCF_020536995.1. Taxonomy (NCBI): domain Eukaryota; kingdom Metazoa; phylum Mollusca; class Bivalvia; order Myida; family Dreissenidae; genus Dreissena; species Dreissena polymorpha. Next base: position 60,342,042 of record NC_068359.1, read on the forward strand.
CCAAACAATCGTCATTTCTGTTACTTATGCCAACAGAACAAAACCAACTTGGGCCGTGCTCTGTTAAAAAGGTATTAAAGGGGCCTTTTCACAGATTTTGGCTTTTTTTTTTAACTTATTCATTAAATGCTTTATATTGATAAATGTAAACATTGGATCGTAAAAGCTCCAGTAAAAAATCAAGAAAAAAATTAAAAAAAGGAAAAGAACATTGCCCGGAGCAGTTTTCGAACCAGTGACCCCTGGAGTCCTGCCAGAGTCCTGAAGTAAAAACGCTTAAGCCTACTGAGCTATTCCGCCGAGTACACATTCTGGACGTATTTTATACGTTATATAAGAAATCTTCGTAGTTTCACAAAATTTAACGACAAAAACAGAACTCTCCAAATTATTCAATCGTTTCGCGTTGCAACGCTTTATAATTTTTAGGTTTTAAAATCGTCAAAAGATGCATATAATGGCTATATTAGAGCATGGTTAATGTTCAGTATTACTGTTTCCTCACAAATATCATAACTAAAACGAAAACTTACGAATCTGAAACAACTTTTTTTCAATTTTGTCAATTTACCAAAGCGTGAAAAGATCCCTTTAAATGCCTGTGCGTGTAGTGTCGTCCCAGATTCGCCTTGCACATGCTAATCAGGGACGACACTTTCCGCATTTATGATATTTTCTGTTTAAAGAAATTCTCTTTAGCAAAAATCCACGCAGAAAGTGTCGTCCCTGATTTGCCTGTGCGGACTGCACGTGCTAATCTGGGCCGACACTACGCACATGCATTAAATGGTATGAAATATTCTCTAGTGACTGTGATACATATCAACATTTTTTAAGTCATTCTCATGGAAGTAAAAATTTGCCACACATTGGGGTCACGTGGTTTAAATAGAATTTCATCGGAAACAAGACTTCCCTAATACAATATTTTCAACTGAAACCGCAATACCCCATGCAACGTTAAACGATCTAGCGGTACTCGTGTGATACATCACACCGCTACCACAACCGCAAATGTAATTGTATTGCTATACAAATTCGACCAAGCTGTCTTGATTTTTATATCAGACCGTCCCTTTTATGAAGTAGTCATTGTACGTGTGTTATATCAACAGCACTAGGTGAAGTAAGCTGACGCATCTGCACGTGGAGCACTTCCACGGCGTAATGTCATATGTTAGGGCACAGTTCATGTGAACTTATATTATTGTGTATTCTATATATGATATCTAGTTCTAGAATAAAATCTCAAGCGCTGGTCGTTTGGTATTACACTTCTTAGAATGCGCTTGTCATGTGTTAGGACACAGTCCATGGGAACTTTTCTTATTGAGTATGTTTTTCTAGCATCAAATCAGAAGCGCTGGTTATTTGTAAACACACTTCTTAGAATGAGCGCGCTCCGCTTTTCCGTATTAAACCATTCCTTATCAAAAATCAGCCCCAACACAATTGAAACTGTGATAGAGAATATCGAGGACTTGATTAGGGGATTTTTCAGTAATATAAACCTTTAGATGAATACAAATCAATAGCTCACCTCGTTGAAGGGTGAAACAATAGAATGTTTGTTGTATTAAGACCCGGTTGACGAACGACCTGTACTTGATATGCCTCACTTCGTTTGGGACATATACTAGTATATCGATAGAACTAATTTTGTGTATTTTAACCCTTTCAGTGCGGGAACCGAATTTTAAAGGCCTTTGCAAACAGTTTGGATCCAGATGAGACGCCACAAAACGTGGCGTCTCATCTGGATCCAAACTGTTTGCTATTCTGATAGTATTCTTTGAAAAAAAATGAAGAAAATGCTTATTTTACAAATTCAGCAGACGACATTTTAGCAGACGACAAATTTCCCAGCATGCAAAGGGTTAATGGTTAAAAATACCGAAAACAGTACCGATTGTTTTACACGAAATTAACGTTGATAGTTTAACTTTCTAGGGCCTATTCGGAGTACAGAAATACTATGGACCGATGCCAAACTCTACCCATATCCGAGCTGGACTGGATATTCCGATGTCAGCGCGCTACCAATACGACCGCTAGACTCACAATACTAGCAGTGCTCCAGCTAGGATTTAAAAAGGGCAGGGGGCTTTTTTGTCAAAAGGGCACTTTCGACGCGCAGTATTTTGTCAAAAGGGCACTTTCGAGCGCGCGGGCTTTTCTGGAATGCTATGTTATTAATAATTGTTAGAATATAATATTCCCATTATTATTAAACCATTTAAATATAATGTATACAATGAGGAATAAATTAATTACTTGTAATGTAATAAGAGATTTAAAAATTACCATATGTAAAAAATCATTTTTTAAGGGCATGGGGGCCCTAGGAAGTGCAGGGTGAAAGTTCGAGAGGGCAGGGCTGGGCACCCTTCAATTTAGGTCTAGCAGGAGCACTGGACTAGTACTATCCAGGTCCCTGTACTATCAAATCATTCGATTAAACTGAAACCTCAGGTTACTAATTTGTCCGTCTTTATAGCATACGTGCAGATTAATAGAGCAATTTAGTATAACCACGTATGTTGACTTGCTATGATATTAGGCGGGCCACGTATGTTGACTTGCTATGATATTAGGCGGGCGTTGCGTGACAAAGTATAAGCACGTATGTTGACTTGCTATGATATTAGGCGGGCGTTGCGTGACAAAGTATAACCACGTATGTTGACTTGCTATGATATTAGGCGGGCGTTGCGTGACAAAGTATAACCACGTATGTTGACTTGCTATGATATTAGGCGGGCGTTGCGTGACAAAGTATAACCACGTATGTTGACTTGCTATGATATTAGGCGGGCGTTGCGTGACAAAGTATAAGCACGTATGTTGACTTGCTATGATATTAGGCGGGCGTTGCGTGACAAGACCAATCGAACACAAAAGCACACAATGGTGTATTCAATATGAATTAATTTGCACCACGGGTAGATAATTAAAACGATCTGTTAACGATGTTTGTTTGTTTTAGATAACCAACTTTATATCCAGACTGTTCAGACTTGATGTAACAGACATGCTAAAATGCGGAGTTTACCAGCAAACACAATACTGTGTTGAATAATACACAACATATTGACATCTTCAACGTCGTGGGATAGAGCGGTTACGGCTGTCAATTGGCTGACTGAGCTTATTCAAGTTATTTACTACTAATAGCGAATTATCTAGACGAAATGACGTAAAGAATGTGTCGATGATTTTGGGATCGAGGGTTACCATGGCAATAGTTTGATAACTGAGGAAGACCATCACGGGATCATGATGATGATGATCATGCTTGCGATAATGACCATGTTTATAACAATTAAGAATCTGACTTTGACGACTACGTACATACTGTGGCCGTGTTTCTGACGGCTGATAACGATAATAATGATTATGAAGGCGATGATGACAATTATGGTAATTATTTGATATGTACTTCAGCTAATTTATATTCGTAACTCGAAATGCTTTGTTTTATGACCCTTATTGTAAATATGCAGTATACTTTGGTCGTGAAATAGTAAAAATACGCTGGCACAGTTCTATTCAATCTGTTAAAGATAATGATGATGATGACTATGATAGTTATGACGAGGACGACATCTACGATGATGATAAACCGAACCGCGTTCTGGAAAAAAACTCGCTTAATGCATGTGCGTCAAGTGTCATCCCAGCCTGTACAGTAAGAACGGCTAATACAGAACGACAAGTGTCATCCCAGCCTGTGCAGTAAGAACGGCTAATACAGAACGACAAGTGTCATCCCAGCCTGTGCAGTAAGAACGGCTAATACAGAACGACAAGTGTCATCCCAGCCTGTGCAGTAAGAACGGCTAATACAGAACGACACATCCCAGCCTGTGCAGTAAGAACGGCTAATACAGAACGACAAGTGTCATCCCAGCCTGTGCAGTAAGAACGGCTAATACAGAACGACACATCCCAGCCTGTGCAGTAAGAACGGCTAATACAGAACGACAAGTGTCATCCCAGCCTGTGCAGTAAGAACGGCTAATACAGAACGACAAGTGTCATCTCAGCCTGTGCAGTAAGAACGGCTAATACAGAACGACAAGTGTCATCCCAGCCTGTGCAGTAAGAACGGCTAATACAGAACGACACATCCCAGCCTGTGCAGTAAGAACGGCTAATACAAAACGACACATCCCAGCCACTGCAGTAAAAACGGCTAATACAGAGTGTCATCCCAGCCTGTGCAGTAAGAACGGCTAATACAGAACGACACGTGTCATCCCAGCCTGTGCAGTAAGAACGGCTAATACAGAACGACGTCATCCCAGCCTGTGCAGTAAGAACGGCTAATACAGAACGACGTCAAGTGTCATCCCAGCCTGTGCAGTAAGAACGGCTAATACAGAACGACGTCAAGTGTCATCCCAGCCTGTGCAGAAAGAACGGCTAATACAGAACGACGTCAAGTGTCATCCCAGCCTGTGCAGTAAGAACGGCTAATACAGAACGACGTCAAGTGTCATCCCAGCCTGTGCAGTAAGAACGGCTAATACAGAACGACGTCAAGTGTCATCCCAGCCTGTGCAGTAAGAACGGCTAATACAGAACGACACTCTCGGGTTAATTTTTTTTCGTGTATAGAAAGTATATTGTCAACGAACATCAAGTTTAGACAGAAAATGCCGTCCCTGATTAACTTGTATGCTCTGCGCGGGCTATCAGGGATGGCACCTAACGCACATGCATTAACCCTTTCCCACTCTGGCTATGGCAAACAGCATAAAAATCAGGACAGCCAGTCAGTTACCCGCTGTCTGTTCAGGTTGTATGCTGTTTACGGCTCATGAATCTAGTAAGAAATGTCTTAACTTAAATTTTACTTACTACTACAAATCCGTTTAACTGAGTGGTAAAGGGTTAAGCCCGCTCACACAAAGCGAGGCTCATTCCGTCAATAGGTCTCATTAATATCTTGTCCATGTACCGAACCAATCGTGATACATCGGCTATCTCCGAAATCATTCGCAAGATTAATTTATGGAATAAATCGTCTGCTGATCCGGAATGGTACCGAACGTCGTTGACATCAGGGCGTTCCCATCCTGGTCGCCTTACCTTGTAGTCTCGTCAGCTAATGCGCGTCTGCCAAGACAGCTATCAATAATTCACAGCGCCGATGTAGGCGATATTAAGGCGACCATATGTACTGATTTTGGGATGCGAGAGGCCCAAACGTTCGTCGATTTTACTGTTATTAAGATATACTTTATGATTTATAGTTTATTATCTACCTTTTTACAACGAATTAAATTCTGATACGTGATAAATTTAATACGGACGTTGTCGTGATACGAAAAAGAACAACGCACCAGAACGACCAAAATATTTAAATTAGTTAAAAAGCAACGATAATTCGAAAATATTTTGACAATGATATTACATAAATACATTATGCACCTTGAATGCACTAAGACTCGCCCAAGATGGTTATTTATTTTGACCTTGTTTAATTGTAAAATTGCCAATGCACTTGCATTGTTTTATTTAAGGACATTCACGCGGGTAGTATTGAAGTATAGGACTTTTAAAGTCCATTGCAATAAAGAGTGTTTACCTGTAACCCACTTTCTGCGTCGAATTTATCCGTGCAGAAATGTGTGCAGCAAAACAAAAAAAATACTTCATGAAGCTCACAATTTTTACGGATCAAAACACACGTTAAAACTGTCATGAAAAATACATTCACTCATAACACCATAAGATAATGTGAATTCTTACACGTTTCTGTTGTTTTTTTTTATATAACATATGTTCACTATATTTCATCTGGAGGGTCCAACAACCAAAATGGTATATTAGTGATATCTCGTCAGATCTTACAGTATCCAAATCTGTCTGCAAACATTACTCCATAAGAGTGTCGCTATGAGAAAAAGTTTTCTTTTGCATGCGCGTAAATAGCCGTTGCAGCGTAGTCTGGTTAGTCTGTTCAGGCTAATCCACTAACGACATTATCCGCTCTTGATGAATTTATTGTTTAAAAGAAGTGTCATCTTTACGAAAATCTAGTCTAGCCGGAAAGTGTCGTATAAGATAAGCCTGTGCAGACTTCACAGGCTAATCTGGGACGAGACTATACTCACATTCATAATGCCCCGTATTCCCATTGTACGGATCATATGTATGTAATATGCGGTTACAAAATAGCATGAGGAAAGTGATTGAACTGAATATCGAAGAGCTGCCCTTCTCATCTCATGTTAGTCATTTTCCGCGCCAAAACTAAAAAAGAATCGCTAGTTAAACTGATTCGAATCAATTTTAAACGGCGAGTGTACGGCGTTGATGATTGTGTGCTAAAGTGCACTTGTTTCTGCTTTCTGTTGTGTTTCTGAATTGGTGATGATGATGATGAGTATGATGAGTATGATGATGATGATGATGATGATGAGTATGATGATGATGATGATGATGATGATGATGATGATGATGGTGATGATGATGATGATAATGATGATGATGATGATGATGATGATGATGATGATGATGATGATGATGATGATGATGATGATGATGATGATGATGATGGTGATGATGGTGATGATGATGATGATGATGATGATGATGATGATGATGATGATGATGATGATGATGATGATGATGATGATGATGATGATGATGATGATGATGATGATGATGATGATGATGATGATGATGATGATGATGCTGATCATGTTTTTAAAAATGTGTAAATTGACTGAAACGACTGACGGGCCCCACTGCTTTTTACTAAAAACAAATAGAATAAGGACAAATATCAGCGATTGGTTATATAGATTAATCTGTTCGGCGCTATGAATAATAAATACAGCCATTGTATCACTTGACTTTAAATGAAGAATCATCTAAAAGATAGAACCACTAAGTTATTCATACCTATTATTCTTCGGAAGTCAATTAATTATGAATTAGGTTTTAAGCCATTTAAAGTTGAAACGGTTACAAGCAGAATGTGTTGAATACAAATAAATTTAAATTCTTCGTTTAAGTTGTTTTATAAACATTAACTTCATATTTTAAATACCCGAACGACTTAGATGCACTGTGAAGAAGACATTTACCTGTTGATAAAACTTTTAAGTAGACTTAACAATGTTTTAATACGATTGTGTTTGTTTGGAAATACGAAACGGTGTGTTATACTTGCGGAAATTGATGAGAGTTGATGAGAGTTTAGCTACGCTAGATAAAAATTACATGTTCGGAAACAGGTAATGAAGCTCTTTCTTTTTTTTAAGTATTGTAATTTTATCTCTTAAACTGTTCTTTTATTTCCAATATTAAACTAATAAATAATATGGGAATGGACTATGGAATTGCATTGGAAGTATGCTATTATTATATAAATTTTTGATGTTATAATATGATAGATGCAATTAGATCCCTTTATATTAAGATGCACGCAAATCAAGTTCATCTTTGATGGAAGCGAACGAACTAGTAAATTTGATATTGTCACAAATGTTCCCTTTTCAAATCTTAATTTCATTATCTGATATATAAAATGTTATAGTAATTTTACACTGAATCTCACTTTACGTAATATTGTATATTTGATAATTATTGATAAATAATTGACAAGTACTTTTTATAAAATTTTTAACATTACTTTATTCTTTTTTCACATAGGTAAACATTTTATGAAGTATACTTTATAGTACTTATATATAAGATAATTTGGACAAATAAAAAATACATTAGAATATTAATTGTTATTACGCATCGGATATATGTAATAACACTCAGCTAAATTAATTGCTTATTTATTTTACGAGTTTGTTTTAATTATTGTTCAATAAGCCAGGGAACGCTTGATCGGTTTCCACATCAAATAAGTAATGGTTATTTCTAATTTCATTCCCCCCCCCCTCACCTCGAGGAAAAGTAAGGCAGTTGGTATCTAACTGCAATACGTGTGTGTTCGTTGAACTGGTAAACCAGTTTACCAACGGCAAGTTTGAGCAGGTATACTGACCGCCGTCACATGACTAAAATACTGTTCAATTATTTAACAATTAACAATATACCCATATTTCAGTAGAAGAAGATGAATTACCTAGAGACGGGGTTGCCTCACACGGAATTCTACCCTCGGAAAACGCAGTTTTCCCCTCCCAGATTTATCCCGCTTTGCACGCTAGGCCGGAAGTACCTCGGGCTCGAGCCTATGAGCAAACAGGAAGTGCACGAGCTCGTAAAGCGTCTTAGCGAACCGAAGAAGGCAATTGAACTTGAAGAACCCATTTCCGGAAATGACGTTAGACCGTTATCAGCGAGTTCGGTAATTCCCGGAACCGGTCGGTTTGTTGGCCGGAAGAAGATGAATGGGTTTGAAATCGAAAAAATGGTAGAAAGACTATACAGCAGACGGCCCACGAAAGATTATGCGTTTGTTGACGAAGACGCGACAGAAGAAGACATCATGAACATGACTAATAGGACGGACGAAGATGAAATCAGTAATTCTGACAATGAAAGTGGTAAGGATTTAAAAGAGAGGGAAAATCTCATCAGACGGCAAAGTAGTGCAATAATCGGGTGTTCCAGACCATCGAGCAGCGCAAATGTGCTGAGCAAAAATAAACAAATAGTCCATAGTGATTTTAGACGGGACAGTTTAATGAAACTGCAATCAACGTCAGTGAAGGACGACGAATCAAACATCGATTTAGATGCCAAACACAGGCTGAATTTACATCATAAGGCTTCGGTAACGTTCCAAAGAGAAACGCCCGTGGCTGAATGCAGAGGGATTTTATTTGGATGCCGAAACCCCAAGAACCAATTATGGCGAGGAGGCGATCCATCGAGTGAATCAAAGCCAAAACCGATCTTAAAACGCTCAGTTACAGTGTATGGCAACTCCTATATGTCACCATACGGTCGCAGGACGCAGATTGCCAGTTCAGATGACAAATCGGGCTCCACTCGTTTTCTGCGCCCAAAATCCGAACCGTCGCCAATGTACGCACCGCGAAGCGAATTCACCGAAACTACGTTCACAAGAATAGCTCTAGCCAAATCCGCCCCATCTTCCCACAGGTTATCACCATCGGCAAGGCTAGTTTCCACTAAGGCTTTGCATATGGATACGCCACGTTCTAGCGAAGGACACAGCGCCAACGTGACGCCACGTGCTACTCCTCGCCAAGTGACGTCATCGACGGTGATTACGATAGATATTGATGACGAGCAACTTTTGCCAAGTATTGAAAACAAGGAACGGAAGTTGCCAAAATATTCCGAACCACCGCCGGACGAACACTTGATTGACCGTGTGGCCATTTATAATCGCAGTCCACGCTTACGATGTAAATAAAACACACATATACACCATGATACTTGACATTTTAAAACAGTGTAAACAAATTGTGTTTCCACTAACCAAACCAAGCAAATGACTATAGACATTTTTGCCAATTATGTGCATGGAAGTTTCTTGTCATAATTATCTTTCTATCACCTAATTTACAGGTAAGATACCGTTTATGTGATATAATTATGCAATTATACGTTTTAAACAAGTCAAAAGTTCCCAATATATTAGGTGAAAGGAAAGAAAATGAACATCAGTGGAATTAAAGAATGTTTTATTTGTTTTATCTCCCGTTCTATATGTACTAATGGCAATACACGTTTTTCTGATTGGGTTAGATTTGCGATTGATAGATTTGGAGATAAAATGGGTCAGCATTGCTTGCACCAACGAATGAGATATGTGTGTTTTTTATTCCAACATAAAAAACATGTCGAGATCCGGATTACATTTATTCATATGTAAGTACACTTCCAAATACGTTTGTGTTGAATTCTTCACGTTTTTATTTATTGCATAACTTGCATTTTTACTCATTTGCATAAAGTTGTTATACGTTAGTCTAAAGCTCTTGCATTACACATATCATTTTCAAACGAAATCCTTTCCTATATGTTGCCGTTCACCCTCATAGCCATTCAAAATGTTGTTTAATTTGAAATATTTTTTTGTGTATCTATTTTTTAGTATTATTTATGTAATTTTTAATTGTAATTAGCTTCCCAGAAAAATAAAGGCTACATTACACCAGATTTTGTTTTACACAAACGCGTTCCAATACAAGTAGAGATGACAACATTATCGTTAATAAAAACGTATTCATCAAATGCAAATGAAGCAACGAATGTGTATTTAATTATTTTTTTTTGCTAAAATATCTCGCAGATTATAAGCATTTTAAGAGCGTGTTACGTCATTTCTTGTTAGAACGCTGATACGAACCCAAGTCCTAAATGATTCCTTTCTTGATTATGTCTCTTATTGATTATATTGTTCATGCAAATCAATCGCGTATTTATATTGTAACTTCTTTTATATAATTTTATTTGTTATGATTGATTTGTTGAGCAGTGATTGTAAAATATAGCCTGTTGCGTTTCTTATTGTTTATATACGCATATAATTAGGGGAAAAATATAACCTTATTTGAACTATTAGAAGATTAATGTCATTTCATATAATATATGTAACACATATTATTGAAGCAGAGACTTTATAAAACGACGTTCTTAAACGTTAACAATCAAACACTTCAAGAATGTAATACAAATAACACAAGTAGTAGCATAAAACACTAAATAAACTACATGTATGAAACGACGTCATTTATAACGCAATCATAAATGTGTATTTCTAACATGTACAATGAACACATACCTTATGAAAGAAGCAGTTTTGTACATTAACCCTTTCAGTGCGGGAACCGAATTTTAAAGGCCTTTGCAAACAGTTTGGATCCAGATGAGACGCAACAGAACGCTATTCTGATAGTATTCTTTGAAAAAAATCGAAGAAAATGCTAATTTTAGAAATTCAGCAGACGACATTTTAGCAGAAGACAAATTACCCAGCATGCAAAGGGTTAATTGATGCAATAAGCAGAATGCATGAGTCGGTCATGCTTGTTCAAGGTCAAAGTCATCTGTTAATGTCTTTGGTTTGAGTCCCACTGTTCGTGTCTGCTCAGGATCTCCTTTACCTTGAAACGAATCGTCTAAAACTTGGGTTAAATGTCAAGGTCATGAATAGGATAAGCATAAGCACGAGTCAGCCATGCTTACTCGAAGTCAAAGTTATTCTTCAAGGCCAAAGGTTAGAGCCTTTAATTTCGCGCCCGCTCTATATCTCTTAATGGCCGAGAGTACAGTTCCATCTCCAATATACCTTTTGAAGGATTTTGATGAAACTCGGCTAAAATTTTAAGGTCAGTGAATAGATGTGCCAAAGGCAAGAGGTAATCACTCTTGCTCAATGTCAAGATCATATCTTTAGGTACACAATTAAATGTCATTGAGAAAATGCTCCACAGATACGAGTCAGCCACGCCGGCTCAAGTCAATTTTGAAATTCTAACTTAGTATGCTTTTTTCTCCGTTTCCGGTCCATATATCATTTGCCATAAGAAGGACTTTCTTCAAACTTTGCTACAAAAGTTAGGTTATTTTGAAAATGTGCAGAATGCATGTGTCAGTTACGCTCGATTGGCAATTGTCGGCTCGGGTACTACTTAAAGGTACCCCGGATACTCTTAAGTATACTTAAATGGATCCGGGTACGGAAAATATATTAACTCGTACCCGGCCAATTTAGGCTGTACCTGAGTTGTATTCCCGTCAAAAATCCGAAGACGTATTTATTAAAACGCGCTACGGAATACGAAACAAAATTTTCCTTAAAAAAATCCGGCCTCAACATGCTTTTTTGAGTTCGAGTTTCGATAAAATAGAGGTAATTTTACAGAATACTTGCATAAATAGTAACATAATTATTTTTTTTAAAAGCCGACAACGACCAAGCATGAGAATTCCCGGGTACGTTTCAGTATATTTTCCGTACCCGGGGTATATCGAAGTATACTTAAGAGCATCCGGGGTACATTTAAGTAGTACTCGAGCCGATAATGACCAATCGAGCGTCAGTTACGCTGACTCTAAATCAAAGTCAACACCAAACAATTTCGTTCGGAGATATAGCTGTCTCTTGGACTGAATTCTACCTATAACCTTAATTGCTTAAACATAGAATGTGCAATCATTCGAGAAATTAAATAAGTATTACAAAAGTACACGGAGAAGGTGCTTGTTGTCACCGGGAGGAGTTTATCGTTGCGAATTATGTGGGTTCAAGTGCCAAGCGGACTTCACTTTCATTCAGTATTATGATCTTAGGTTCATCTCTTTATTATACAATGTATATGTATGTTTTACATGAAACTATTTGGTCCAGTTTTTAACATAATGTTTTGCCCAGTTTTTAACATAATTTATTAACTGGTCCACAGTTTGTTTTAAAAAGTACAAAGAAGTAATCTCACTTAAAAACCACGCCTGAAAACAGGAGGCATCACATGTTGAGACTTTAAAGTATAATCCATTGTTACCACTTCGGTATACCAACAGTTTAACCGGATATGCATGTAAATATTGATATAATATTCACGGTATTAGTACGGAATCCGGATAGTGCCATTTATGATCTCGCCCTTTATTCATCAAGGGCGTCACTAGACACACGAAGCGATACACGAAGCGATATAGTGTCGCGATCTGAAATTAGACCGCGATACATGAGATTCGGATAATATGGGCGATATTTGAATAATAAAATATCGTGCGTCGCCGCGACTGTCGCGCAAAATATCGTGTATTGCTTCGTGTGTCTAGTGTCGCCCTTGATGAAAGAAGGGCGGGATTACAGATTGCACTTTCCGGATTCCGTATATTTGTGTTGTCGTAAACCACAGTGAAGGTGGAATTGTTAAATTACGGAATCCGGATAGTGCCATCTATAATCTCGCCCTTCTTTCATCAAGGGCGACACTAGTCACACGAAGCGATACAAGATATTTTGCGCGACAGCCGCGGCGACGCACGATATTTTTCGCGACAGTCGCGGCGACGCACGATATATTAAACACGATATATCGCCCTTGTGTAGGTAGCCCAAAAGGCGATATATCGTGTTAAATATATCGTGCGTCACCGCTACTGTCGCGAAAAAATGTCGTGCATCGCCGCGACTGTCGCAAAAATATATCGTGCGTCGCCGCGACTCTCGCGATAAATATTGTGTATCGCTTCCTGTGTCGTGTCTCGCATTCAAAGGGTGACACTAGATACAAGAAGTGACGCTCGATATTTTGCGCTACAGTCGCGGCGACGCACGATCTTTTAATATTCAAATATCGCCCATATTATCCGAATCTCGTGTATCGAGGTCTAATTTCAGACCGCGACACTAGACACACGAAGCGATACTCGATATTTTGCGCACGATATTTGTACTGTTCAAATATCGCTGTAATAATATCGCCTGTCGACTATCGCGTTTTTTAAACGGTGTAACATTAATTTTTTTACCATTTATTATCAATATTGTTGCCCTCGACACACTTATAAAAGATCATTTTAGCATTAGTAAACCGAATACAAATTAATTAATTTTCATAATAATTTTTATATATATTGACAAGGATATATGTTTAAAACTATTCAGAAATTTGAACAATGGAGTAAAATTTCTATCAATTTTAAGAATATATATCATTATAATCTGTATCACTTCCAATAGGATTGCAGATTTGTAGATAACGTTTAATTTCAAGTAAGACATCAATATGAAACCAGAAGATTTCTTTTCAGTACATGTGTAATCATCATTTATAGGTTATCCAGATTATTGACGAGCAACATTAATGCCCAGTCTATTGATTTTTTGTTTTGTTTTGTATTTTTGTTGCTGGTATTGTTTTACACTTTAAATACCTTTTATAATGCTTAATCAAACAAGATAAGTATTGATGCAAAGCATCAAAGGGCGCCGGGAATTTCAGTGTAAAAGGCACTCAATGAAGTTACATGGAACGATTTTTTTTTCTACTGTAAATATTAATATAGTGGCCGATTATTTTAAACAAAATAGAAAACGATACTGGTATAACCATTATCTATAATTTTGTGTTATAACCCCCAAATAACCATTATTTATGATGTTGTGTTATAACCCCCAAATAAGCATTATCTATGATTTTGTGTTGTAACCCCCAAATATTTCATAGTTCATTTTATTTACATTGGTTTCCTTTTTTACTGACATCCGTGTGCAGTTTTCATTAATGGAACAGAACTGTGTAGGCTTTAAAAAAGCGGCTTCATCTTGTAAGCGTAATTTCATATTTTTCTCAACTTCAAGGGGAGGTGGTTCTGAACTTATTCTTAAGTTGCTCATTTACGATAGGGATTGCGTACTCATTGATATGAAAACACTGTAAAAGTTTGAAAAAAAAATTGAATGAAAACTGTAAATTGCATAAAGAAGCTGCATATCACAATACTTTGAAATTCAGTAAAAGATCAAAATAGATTTATTGCTCCGATATTCATTATTTTCAATAGGGTTCGAGTAATACTGATATAAAAACACTTAACAAGTTTGGAAAGATTCAGACGAAAGTTGTGAAATCTTTTAAACAAGTGGAAATTGTTTATTTTGTCAAATTTAATAGAAAAAGTTCTGGACTTATTGTCCCGATGTTTCTCATTTGTAATGAGGTAAAAATGCTCATTGATATGAAAACACTGTAAGTTTGGAAAGAATCTGAAGAAAAATGTTGACATAATCACCTAACCAAGCAGTTTTTCACTTTTATTTTTAAATTCAAAGAGACATAATTCTGGACTTATGGTCCGATATTGCTCATATAGAGTTTGGGTTGGGTTCTCATTGCTAAAAAAAAACCTGTGCAAGTTTTAGAACAATCGGATGAAAATTTTGGACTTTCAAAATTTCTCTAATTCAAAGGAAGATAACTATGGACGTTATGGTCGGATAATGCTGAAGGGCCCATACCACCTGGATAGTAATACGCATCGCGTTTCGCGCTCTATATGTGTTTCTTAAAAAAAACTCCGAGGATTGCTTGACTCTAGGGAAACGGGTTGCTGGGACACAGCTCCTCCTTGATAAGCGGCTGCTTCCTTTATCGCAACTCATTGCTCGGTCAGCAGCTGGAGCGTGCTCGTCGCGACCGAGGCCAGGAGCCGCCTGCAGAAGATTGATTCTCGCGGCTTGATCTTCTGCGGATGGTTCAGCAAATCCAGCTGAGTCCGTCACCCTCGAGCCGGACGTCTTCTTCACTGCTGAGACTGCTGTCTTCTCCAGGATGCAGCGGATCTGACCAATCCGCTGTTTATCGTCGAGAGCTCGCCTTCCGGTACCGGTCCAGAGGTCCTGTCTGTAGAGGGACGGGTACGGCGGTACAGCAAGACCACCAGTGGAAGGACATACGGGACGGACTCGGGGTTCCTTCGTTATGGGAGGGAACCCATTAACATCGAGGGTGTGGCTTTATAGAGGGACCCCGGGGCGGCGGTACCTAGTGCGCTCAACGCGCTGGGGAAACCGTCTCGGGGATGAAGACGACAGCCGGTGACAGCGAGAGGGGCCATAAAGGCAGAGCGGTGCTTGCACTCCATTGGCAGAGGCGTCCAGACAAGAATTTATCTGGAGATTGTCTCCCCTGAAACATCACAGGGGCAGGTCGATACCAAATGTAGTCGTGAAGACGCGGGAACGACCTGTAAATAAACTACAACAACACACACATCGCAACTCATTGTTACAATCAATAATACGTGTTCGCGCTTCGCGCTCTATATGTGGTAGGAAGAGATCTTAGGGCCTATGATAGACAACCATAAAAATACATGCATAATAGATGTGTTGTTTGCATTTATTTGTTAATATAAAAACACGTGTATTTTTTATAAGATATTTAAGTGATGTAAGAAATTTTAATTAACGTTGTAACCACGCGGCATGCATTATTTTTTTTATAATTTTTAATAAAAATGTCCAATTGTAGTAAAATGGATTTTAAAAATGTCTACATTATAGCTTTATTATATTTATTAACCTGACTGAAAAAAAAATGTAAGCCGCCGAACTGTTCCGTTTGTGCCGGAACCCGGAATTGAACCGGGGGCCTATAGATGATTGTTGCGTAAACAACTTCAGTCGAACGCTCTCCCAACTGAGCTATTCCGGCTAACATCATTTAAGTACTGCTATTTAGCGATCGTTATTATATGTCTATTAATAAACTAATACATTGTACGTTTTCGTACCACTACGCCTTCCAAGAAACTTGCTTGCGCGATAGGTCGTCAAATATCGTACTACATTGATTCTCCACTAAATAAGCAAATTAGAAAAACCACAAAATAAATATATTTTGATCATGTTTTGTTTTTATACAAAACCAGCAAGTTTCGCGTATTTGTCCCTGTGATCTTTCCCCTGTGATCAGTTGTGGATCAGTTATTAATTAAAACAATAAGCTTTGCATTGTTGGCAATAAATGTTGTAATAAATGTAATAGGCACAAATGAAGTACTTATTTACACTAATTTACACAAAAAATCACCACTATGCAAGATATTCTTAAAACAAAAATATATACATTGATCCGTAAAATAACTTCTCCTCCCATAAGCGAAAAAAAAGCATTACATACTAGTCGCCGCTCCAGAGCGACGCCAATAAATTATCGGCATAAAAAAACTGCATACAGTGCAAACAACAATTTTATAATATTTATATTGGCTAACAAAAACGCTTTTGAAGGGCGCAACAGTTTTTTTCATATTGCTTAACAGGGTTCCAAATATAATATAAATGACTATTATATAATTACATTTAGATAAAGTTCACACTGTTACTTTTGTGCCTGTCTAATATGATTTAAACAAAAAGCACGTCATGCACGTTGAACCGTAGAATCGAACAACAAATAACTCAACATTGGAAACTCAGTGTTATATTCAAAACCGTTATTCCAAGCGATTTTCCTATCATCGAAAATACGTTTATATAAAATATTTATGTAATATTAAATATGAATTTATGGCAAGATTGAAGTATAAGAAGAGAATAGCTTGCTATATCAATCATATACATTTTAATTGCTGATCATGCATAAACATTATTATAAAATAATACTATATCAAAAGATATATATACAACATGATGCACATGCTTGATGACGTGAAAATATCCCAATTTGTCTCCCCTGATTTTTTGAAAACGCGACAGTCGACAGGCGATATTATTACAGCGATATTTGAACAGTATAAATATCGTGAGTCGCCGCGACTGTCGCGCAAAATATTGAATATCGCTTCGTGTGTCGAGTGTCGCGGTCTGAAATTAGACCGCGATACACGAGATTCGGCTAATATGGGCGGTATTTGAATAATAAAAGATCGTGCGTCGCCGCGACTGTCGCGCAAAATATCGTGTATCGCTTCGTGTGTCTAGTGTCTCCCTTGATGAAAGAAGGGCGAGATTATAGATGGCACTATCCGGATTCCGTATTATATCGATACTGAAACAGGAAGGGGGACGAAGAGGAAATTTAGACGAATGGGGGGGGGGGGGTAGATGAAGGGGAAGTCGCTAGTGGAAAAAGGGACATTGCCCTTAAATGTGGCGTGAAAGAATCAGTTGTATGCTTATATGCGTAAATATTTACAAAATAAATGAAGCGTAGTCATATAAACGCACAGGAACGTCGACGTGATTAACAAATATACATCCAAAAAGGGGGGAAATGAATGGAAAATAAAGAAGGAGATATGAAGAGGGAGGGAGACCGGCCATGCAAGTGGAGAGGACATGGATAAGAATGGAGATTGACATGAAACAGATTGGTGTGGTGATCATACGGAATAGGAGGGAATAGGAAAAGGGTGATCTGGAGATTAAACTCTTTGATATGATGAAGGAACAGGATGAAATCAATATAAATCAGGATTGGATTTAGTTTGAACATGGTGATGTGTAGGTAGAATAGGTGTTATGGAGACAAAACAGGATGATATTGATATGCAACAATGTGGGATAAGTAGCATTGACTTATTTTTGAGGCAGGAAAAATATTAAAAGTTGGCATAATGAGGGTTCTTATTATACGGGAGATTAATGGGAAAGGGAAGATACGAACGTGGATAATGCAGACGAAAATACCTATGGTCATGCATATAATGATGTTTTTGGTGATGATATTGGCGATAATTAGGGTGTTTTTTTATTATATCGTGGATAAATATGACCGTCGTGTTATACAAACGATGCTGATTATCATGTTGATGATAATAAAGAAAAATATGTTTATTGTGGCTGTTGTGGCGGTAAGGATGATGATGAGGATGATGAAGATGATGATGATTATGATGATGGTGATGATGATGATGCTGCTGCTGCTGCTGCTGCTGATGATGATGATTATGAGGATGATGACGACGATGAAGAAGAAGAAGAAGACGAAGAAGAAGATGATGATGATAATGATGATGATTACGCCGATGATGTTGAGCATAAATGATTATTTCGTTCAAATGTATTAACATTATTTCATGCAATTAGCTTATTGTTTGAATACCTAGAAGACCTTGTCCAAGAACGAGTTTTTGGGCGTGCTTAGTGTTCAGTATTTTTCATTTAGGACACCATGCATGACATTTGGTTTTTTGTTACATCATTCCGCTACAAGCAAGCATCAAGTACCTCGGCCGAGGTTCGGGTCAAATGAATAGAATATCCCGAGTATGTAAACTTGATCGTAGCAGATGCGTAGCTTTCATGGCACTCCATGAAGAAATTTAGATTGAACGCAATCTCTAATTAAAAAACTGTCTTGTTTGATTTTTACAAGAATTAAGATTTCGCGGTCTCGATAGCGGACAGGGTTGCTCCTGACCAAACTGCAGAACTGCACAGTCTGATCTACGGGTACGCTGGTCACACATGGCGTAAGGCCCATTTTTGCGTGACGCGGATCTTACAATGTTTGAACATGTACATCGTATTGATGACTATATCGCGTAATATTATCATTTATTTCTATGAAGTTTTTGTGCATTAATGTTGTGCGTCATTGAAACTTAATTCTAGCCTACAATATTGAAGTAAAGATGTAATTTAACTAGCCACAGCATGTTTCAATAGCTACACATAAAAAGGCGTAGAGTTAATGGCTACGCGTATATACGGATCTAATTTGCATACACACAACAACTTTTGTTAGCAGTCACAATGACTGCGATTTTTCCATTGTTATAGCCTATTCGTGCTTATTGTAAAGTAGCCTTGCTATGTAATTGTAAACATTACAGCAGAAATTGATTACCGTATCTCAAAGATAATTGACCCAGAGATTACGATCTAGGTCGCTGTCAGGCAAATATGAAACATTGGAACACCTATTGATACAAATTCATACCTAACCTATGATCACAGTTACCTTGTTGGCGGCATGACGTCGTAATTTACAGTAATCGTACACTTACTTGTATGGTACTTTTGTTCTCACTGACAAAGCTGGTTCTATAAGACGCAGTTTTGTAACTATAAGTATGTCAAACGCATTACATAGCAATTTAGGTGACATGTTTGATTTGTATACTTATCCCTTCACAATATCTCATTCTGGTCCAATTTTCGTCCGGATAAACATCAATTATTTTGTAATTATGAAATTATAGATGTCGAAGTTTTTTCTTAAAATTACGTGTAATTGACGGCATAATTGTGACTACAAATTATCCATAATAGCAGTATATACATATGAATAATAAACGAAATGATACGAATATAATAAAATACATGTATGACATTATCAGGCGGCGTATTTGTATTTGATTAAGACCAAATACAACTACATGTTTAACCTTTGTTATCTTTCATCAAAGGAACAAAGCGCTTTTGACAGGCAAAACTTTCGAAGTTATAATTTTACTCCTGTTAAAGCGAGTATATACGTTTTCAATGTCTACATTTTGCTCTCGCAATGTTAAACATTTTATTATTAACAAGGAATTTTATATTAAATTAAGTAACACATTTTATTCGGCAGCATTTATTAAAAGGTGTTAATCATCATCATCACCATCACCACCATCATCATCATCATCTTCATCATCATCATCATCATCATCATCATCATCATCATCATCATCATCATCATCATCATCATCATCATCATCATCATCGTCATCGTCATCGTCATCGTCGTCGTCGTCATCGTCGTCGTCGTCATCGTCGTCGTCGTCGTCATCATCATCATCATCATCATCATCATCATCATCATCATCATCATCATCATCATCATCATCATCATCATCATCATCATCATCATCATCATCATCATCATCATCATCATCATCACCACCACCATCACCATCACCATCACCATCATCATCATCATCATCATCATCATCATCATCATCATCATCATCATCATCATCATCATCTGTTGAGAGTTGTGTCCCCTGATCAGCACGGACGTGTTTTTATGACTCGTGCATTTCTTTACAAATTAGTGAATATGGGAATAAATATTGTTATTTGGAGAGCGCGTATTGGCTGTTTTAGTCAGCCGAAGAAGTCAGTTCAACGGATTAAAGCGCTTGTGATTCCTAAAGGTGTTAAATGTAGGTTTTAAACCAGTTTTCGCCTTGCCACGTGCATTGCCGCCATTATTCTCACATGTGGCGACGTAGAATCCAACCCGGGTCCCGCAAAGGAAGTCGGAACTAGACGCAAAACGCAGCATTCTGGCCAAGATGACGCTCTAGGGCCGATAGACAGGTCAATACCTAACCGTCCCGTGACTCGAGCGCAGGCACCGTCCGGGGCTACTCCACTAATTGACTCTCGGTCCCCGAACAACAACCGAACAACGTTTGACCCTAAACAAAGGTGAATATCAACATATGCGACTCCGACAATCTCTCACCCTATTTCCCAAAAACGAATACAAGAACCCCACACGATTGCAAGAGACGAAAACAGGTCAGTCAATGATATCGAAATCCTAGAAGTGCTTTCGGCAATAAGGAACGACATGAACAAACAACATCATAAAGTCTCAACTGAATTTACAAACATTGATTCAAAAATGAATAAAATCATGTCGACGATCAGTGACCTTAAATCTGACAACGAACAACTTAAACAGGATAACAATTGATTTAAAACAACAAGTTACCGATATGCAACAAAAACTGGATATTACAGAAAACCAATCACGACGCAATAATCTTAAATTTCATGGTATACCAGGAACTATCAACGAACAATGGGACACTACAGAACAGAAACTGAGGGAATTTATGAAAATGACGCTAGGACTCGAGCATGCAGAAAATATAGACATCGATAGAGCACACAGAGTGAAATCTCGCAATAAAACAGAATGCACGATTATAGCTCGCTTTACCAGATTCAAGGACTGTCAATCTATCTACAATAAAGCGAAAACTACCGTGAACTCAAACTCATCTTTTTCTGTGCAACAAGATTTTTCTGATCGAGTCAAGCGTCACAGGCATAAGTTGGGCGAACGGATGATTAATGAGCGAAAAAATGGCAACTACGCATCCATAAGATTCGACAAACTGTACATAAACAATGATATTTACAAATTTAATGACACTACACAATGTGTTGAACGCATCGCTTCACGCAGGAGTTTTCAACCACGTGCACATCAAGCACGTGAGTACAACGATAACAATAGCATCACGGACGAAAGACGATTCGCTGACTACCGAAGCGAAATACCACATGGACCATCCGTCACCAATGATAACCCTTCTCAATTGGTCACCGAGGATAACCGAAGTTTCTCCGATCATCGTTCGGACACCTCCGAGGATAACGACACACCGAGCCAATCGGGAGGCGGAAAACTACAACGGGCGAGGCATGGTATGGTTTTGCGCAAGGGGGGGGGGGGGTTAGAGGGCTAGGGTTAGGGTTAGTGTTAAGGGTCGGGTTAGGGTTTGGGTTAGCCTAAACCCAACCCTTACCCTAACCCGACCCCTAACCCTAACCCTTAACCTAACCCTTTTTTGGGGTTATCACCCCTGACCATGCCTCGCCCGTTGTAGTTTTCCGCCTCCCGAGCCAATCACTCATTGCATAGGAAGTGGGCTATAAACGCTTGTGAGCACTGCAGCTTATTCACGTGGAACATTGCCGGTCTAAACAAACATCAAGACAATAGCGAATTAAGATCATATTTACAATCGTTTGACATAATAAACTTGTGTGAAACATGGGGCAACATTCAAGGTGAATTTAATCATTTTTTAGATGGATTTACTTGTTATGATTATGTCAGAAAACGTAAACCAAATGCTTTACGGAATAGTGGTGGTATTAGTGTCTTTATACATAATAAGTTAGAATCACTTAATTTTATAAAAAGGGTATATTGCGATTTTGTTGATTGTGTTGTAATCCACTTTTGTTTCTCAAAATGTTATGAGATGAGCGATGTTATTATGTACTTTACCTATGTATCTCCCGAGGGGTCGACGATTTACAACAATAACGAGTATTCCGATTATTCTAACGGTATTACCAAAATTTATGATGACCTAGAAAAAAATAGGTTTGATTATCCCGACACATCTCTGTTTCTGTCTGGTGATTTCAATAGCAGAACGAAAGATTATCTCGATTTTATACCATGTGATAATTTAAAATACATCTACGGTGAAATCGATTATAACGGTAGCACATACGAAATACCTAGGCAAAATAAAGATACTATTGGAAATAGCTTTGGCCGCTCTCTAGTAAATCTTTGTTGAATTTTTGATATCCATATTCTTAATGGCCGATTCGAATCCGATAAAAATGGCGAATTCACTTGTTTCTCAAATGACGGATCAAGCGTAGTCGACTACATGATAGCGTCACCAGAACTTTTTAATACACATTTGAAAGATTTTAGAGTATTAGATAGAGATGATTCCGATCATTTCCCGGTATCATGTACCATATTGAAATCCGTCGTACCCGCAACAACGCCTCAAACGCATCATACGTCAAGTACCACGAACCCGTTACCCCGATTTAAATGGCGTGATACTAAAATGCAGGACTTTATATCCACATTTAAGAATAACCTCCAGTCAAACATTACAATAATTTCAAATTATATTAACATTGATATTAACGAAGCAATAAAACAAATCACAGCATTATATGCAACAGCTGGAAAGCACATGCAAGTACGATCATTCCGCTTTAAAACAACGCAGCCCGAGTGGTGGGACTCTGAGTGCGATGATAAAAAGCGAGCTAAATACGCGGCGTTACGTCAATTTAGAGTAACACATTCAGCAATTCATTTGCGTAACTTTAAAGATCTGAGGAACGAATTTAAAGCTTTCTGTAAGAATAAGCTTCTATACTTTCAACGTCGTGAAAGAAAACAACTGTACGATATAAGAAACAATGCGTCTATGTTCTGGAGGAAAATCAAACGTACTAACATTAAACCGTGTATACACTCAGCTATTACGACTGACGAATGGTATACATATTTTGGCAAACTACTATATGACACAGATGCTGTGGAAATCAACAATAATGAAAATACAGAATTTATTGATGTATCAGGTAATGTACTTAATGAACCTTTTACCGTAGAAGAAGTTGAACGATCATTTTCCAAATTGATAAACAACAAAAGTTGTGGTGTTGATGGTATTCCCGCGGAATTTTATAAGCATACTTCGAGCGAAATAACACCGTATCTTTGTGTACTGTTTAACAAAATTCTCGATTCAAGTAATTTTCCAGAATCGTGGGGAACCAGCATTATATGCCCTATCTTTAAATCGGGAACAACTAATGACCCTGGAAATTACAGGGGCATTTCCGTTACTAATACTATGTACAAAGTATTTTCTGATATAATTAATACACGTTTATACTCTTGGGACGAGAACAATAATAAAATTGACGAATCGCAAGCTGGCTTCCGACATGGGTACTTCACGGTTGATAACATTTTTTGCCTCCATGCTATGATACAAAAGTACCAATCTAAAAAGAAAGGCAGATTCTATTGTCTTAACGTTGATTTTAAGAAAGCTTTTGACTCTATCAACCATTTTCAATTGTTTAAATGTGTTGAAAGGAAAGGCTTACATGGGAAATTTATGAATATTCTAAAAGCTATGTATACAAACTTAAAATCATGTGTAAAATTGCAAAGGAAATCTATATGCTCAAACGATAATAACACGCAATCAGTTGAGCACGCTGTTACCAATTGGTTCTCTTGTAACATCGGCACCAGACAAGGAGACAAAACAAGTTCGACAATATTTACCCTCTTTATTGACGAGTTATCTGCCTTTCTGCGTGAAAACTGTGGATCGGGTATATTTGTTACAAATCAAATTCTCGACACTATTTGTTTAATGTTCGCTGATGATATCGCAAATTGAGCGGAAACAAAACAAAAATTACAAGAGCAAATCAATTTAATAGAGATTTTCTGTAAAAACTCAGGGATGGAAGTTAATCTCAATAAAACGGAGATAACTGTATTTCGTAACGGTGGAGTATTAAAAGACACCGAACGTTGGTATTTTCGAGGTAAAGAAATAAACACAACGCCAGTATACAATTATATGGGTCTAATTTTTACCCCTTCATTATCATGGAAACTGGCACTTGATAGGCTAGCTGCCCAAGCACAAAAGGCTATATTTTCAATAAATAACTTTCAAAAACCATTTGGCTACTTCCAACCTTTCGAAATGTTCAAAATCTTTGATTCCATGATCAAACCTATTCTTTGTTATGGATCTCAAGTATGGGGATATGAATACGTACAAGCAATCGAAAAAGTTCACACCACTTTTTGTAAAAAATTCCTTAAGCTAAATAAAAACACAAATAATTGTATTGTATTGGGAGAATGTGGTAGACATCCATTGTGTGTAAATTATTTTACTAACTGCATTAGTTATTGGTGTAACCTTCTACAAATGCCCTCGCATCGTTATCCGAGAAATTGTTATTTATTGTTAAAATCACTAGATGACGCTGGGCGAATCTGCTGGGCATCGAAAATAAGAAATTTATTGTTTACATACGGATTTACAACGCGTTATTGATTGCTGCACGCAAAAATGGCATGACGACGTTTCAAACTCGAATCGTTGTCACCATTATAAACATTACAAAAGCCTACTTAACACAGAAAAATACTTATCAATTGACTTAACACAAAAATATAAAATTGCTCTTTCGAAATTCCGAGCCTCAAACCACAGATTACAAATCGAACTGGGGAGACACACTAATATACAAAAAGAGAACAGAATATGTACTACTTGTTCTATAAACGAAGTTCAGTATCTGGATTTCGAATACCATGCTTTCTTCAAGTGTAACAAATACAACGAAATATGATTAAATCATCTTTATAGCTGGTATTCTTCAGGCGATTCACTGCTAGATTTTGATACCTTAATGAGCTCTAATGATGAAGCTGTTTTTAAAAAGTTATGTATGTATGTATATCACCTACTGAAACATATCAATAACTAATCAAATACTTTCAATATATTAACACCGTATCTATTCTGTTTGTGTTGTTGTTGTTTTCTTTTTTTGTTTTTTATATGTGTGTGCTTGAATTTAGAAATTGTCTTATCACAACAATGTTAACATCTAAAAATATGAATAACTTAACCACGTGCTTTATACAATTACACAATCCATATATATATATTTATTAACATGTTCCAGACGCAACTCTGTTAGGGTTTAATAGCCAATTATAATGTATCACTATGTATTTTGGGCCAGAGGCCTTTGTTTACAAAATAAAATTGACTTGACTTGACTATCGTCATCGTCATCGACTTTACTGGTACAACCCATGTTTACATATGTGAAACATGTAATCTAACGCTTATCGCGTTATCATCATCATCATCATCATCATCATCATCAGCAGCAGCAGCAGCACCATCATCATCATCATCATCATCATCATCATCATCATCATCATCATCATCATCATCATCATCATCATCATCATCATCATCATCATCATCATCATCATCATCCTCATCCTCATCCTCCTCATCATCATCATCTTTATCAATCATCATATTGCGAGTGTTGCTAATGTTTTAAAGAAACTCGTTTAAAGATTGGTAAATTATATCTTTAATCTAAAACATTGTCCAAGATTCAGAAAAAATAAATAACATAAAACATTAAAATTATAATCAAACACGCGAATCAACTCTGGCAATGAAGGTCGATCAGATATTTTACATTTAAAATTGCTATAATTTAAAATTAGTTATTTATACATAATTTTAATAATTTTAGTAATTGATCGTGAAATGGTCGTTACCAAATATTATATTCAGGTCCAAATATTTTCAGTTTGTCTAGTTCTTTTGTTCTGTCCGTTAAGCAAATCGTGTCGCAATTTACACTTTAAACTGGATAACAAGTGAAAGGTACGCTAAATGTTTTTAATAATAGTTGTAGTAAAAATAAATAAAATACTACTACTACTTCTACTACTACTACTACTACTACTACTACTACTACTACTACTACTACTACTACTACTACTACTACTACTACTACTACTACTACTACTACTACTACTACTACTACTACTACTACTACTACTACTACTACTACTACTACTACTACTACTACTACTACTACTACTACTACTACTACTACTACTACTACTACTACTACGACTACTACTACTAATACTACTACGACTACTACTACTGACTACTACTACTACTACTACTACTACTACTACTACTACTAGTACTACTACTACTACTACTACTACTACTACTACTACTACTACTACTACTACTACTACTACTACTACCACTACTACTACTACTAGTACTACTACTACTACTAATACTACTACTACTACTACTACTACTACGACTACTACTACTACTCTACTACTACTACTACTACTGCTACTACTGCTACTACTACTACTAAAAAAAATAAAATAATAATAATAATATTATTATTATAATTATTATTATTATCATTATTATTATTATTATTATTATTATTATTATTATTATTATTATTATTATTATTATTATTATTATTATTATTATCATTATTATTATTATTATTATTACTTATTATTATTATTATTATT
Organism: Dreissena polymorpha; assembly: GCF_020536995.1. Classification (NCBI taxonomy): domain Eukaryota; kingdom Metazoa; phylum Mollusca; class Bivalvia; order Myida; family Dreissenidae; genus Dreissena; species Dreissena polymorpha. Next base: position 60,369,158 of record NC_068359.1, read on the forward strand.
ATTATTCTTATTTGCTGAATAATTTATTTATAATTGTTATGTAAAAAATCCTAATGCCTGACGCGTCCCGTTCATGCAAGAAATGTTTTTGCGATTAACGGTTTGTTCAAAATACATGTTTTCAGATGCAGACCAAGATTCTGTATTCGTTATACATCGTTACCCTTGTAACAGTATGCTTTGTCAAACCTGGTTAGTAAAACATTTTGCTGTTCAACATTAAAGGATTTCGAATTAAAACCTTTTCTTCTGGTTTATCATCAAAACATCTCTAACTAGATGATCAAAGAAAAGTTTGAAATGTAAAACTTGCATTTGCTAACTTAAATCCAGATTTGCAACAAGGCATAATGCGACGTAAAGACCCCATACCGTTGCAGTGTGAGGATCGACCAGTACATTCATACGTAGTACTTGCATTTTCGCTGAGCCAAATTTAAATTGATATCTGGAATGATCAACCCTGTGACACACACATTTAATGAATAAGCTTATTCTCACAAGACCTAGCTTTTGTTGAGCGTTTACATTCTTGGACTAGGGTCTCCGAAAATATTGTTATCTACGTTCTTTTTTAAAATTAGGAGGAGTTAATACGACACAGAGATGTTGAGAAAAACATTTGGAATATTAGACACAAGTCTTATTTTATTGACGGTCGTTTTCAACAACAAAAACAAACTTTTCGCACTCCGTGTATAAAATTTAAACATATTTATTGTTTGTGTTGTTTTCAGTCAAGTTGGCAACAACAGCAGCAACAACAACCGAATTCGATTACGGACCAACAACCGAATTCGATTACGGTTTGTAGCTTTACATTACTATCATTATTGTGATACTGTTGTATTTGGTAAGGTGTGTTGCACCGAAAGCTGCGGCATAAAATAAAAATAATATACCATAGTTGTTATTTATCATGTTATTTATTATTTGGCATTGCCATAGAGTGTTATACATACATACATACATACATATAAATAAATAAATATATATATATATATATATATATATATATATATATATATATATATATATATATATATATATATATATATATATATATATATTAGTTCCTTTAAGAAACCATAACAAGTGAAATAGGTACTTATTTCCGAAGGTTGACAAAATTAAATATATCAAGAGTACGGTCGCATGGAACTTCACGAACTAAGTTGGAAGGTTCGAACACTATTTATTTTTTTACAAACATAATACTGTTATATATATAATTTTGTATTAGTTTAACTAGTTTTAGTGTCAATGGTATATACTTGATTGTCAATGGTATATACTTGAATTTTTAGTATATTACCGCAAATGTTCATAATAAAATTGTATAAGTCATGTCAGCTTATTTGTGCGTCTGATCTTTCAATGCTTCTACTTAAACGAATTTAATCTCGAGTATTAAACTTACAATACAAACTATAATACGCTAATATTTGTTAGAACTCAGTAACATTAACGGTAAACAATAATGTTGGTGTCGTTTTTTTGTATTTTCAGTTAATTATTTTATTAAGCAGATACAACCTACAAATGCATTTTAATCAATAAGTATACTAAAACATATAAGCATTTCAATCAATTAGTATACTACAACATATAAGCATTTCAATCAATTAGTATACTAAAACATATAAGCATTTCAATCAATTAGTATACTAAAACATATAAGCATTTCAATCAATTAGTATACTTAAACATATAAGCATTTCAATCAATAAGTATACTAAAGCATATAAGCATTTTAATCAATTAGTATACTAAAACATATAAGCATTTCAATCAATTAGTATACTAAAACATATAAGCATTTAAATCAATTAGTATACTTAAACATATATGCATTTCAATAAATTAGTAATGGTTTATGCTTTATTATGAGGCGCGTTATATGCCAACGTTACGAAATCCCAACAATATCTTCACTCAATCTCTACAACATTCTATATCCAAGCAACAGCCTTACTTTACAGTCATAATAAAGCATAAACCAGTAATGAAAACACGTAGTTACGACGAATACATTTATTTTTGCTTTAAGAATTCTACAGGAATAGTGAAACGCAAGATTTGATGGTTGGATATTGTTTTAATATATTATGCCAACGTTACGAAATCCCAACAATATCTTCACTCAATCTCTACAACATTCTATATCCAAGCAACAGCCTTACTTTACATTCATAATAAAGCATAAACCAGTAATGAAAAACACGTAGTTACGACGAATACATTTATATTTGCTTTAAAGGGATCTTTTCACGGTTTGATAAATTGACAAAATTGAAAAAAATTGTTTCAGATTCGCAAATTTTCGTTTTAGTTATGATATTTGTGAGGAAACAGTATTACTAAACATTTTCCATTGTCCAATATAGCCATTATATGTATCTTTTGACGATTTGAAAACCTAAAAATTATAAAGCTTTGCACCGCGAAACGATTGAATAATTTGGAGAGTTCTGTTGTTGTCGTTTAAATTTACGAAACTACGAAGATTGCTTAAATAAGGTATAAAATACTTACATAGTGTATATCCGACGGAATAGCCGAGAGGGCTAATGCGTTTTTGCTTCAGACTTACTCCAGGACTCCGGGGGTCACTGGTTTGAGCCCTGGTACCGGCTACTTTTTTTTTTTAAATTTTATTCTTGATTTTTTACTGGAGCTTTTAAGATCCAATGTTTACATTTATCAATATAAAGCATTTAATGACAAACTACAAAATATGCCAAAATCTGTGAAAAGGCCCCTTTAAGAATTCTACAAGAATAATGAAACGCAAGATTTGATGGTTGGATATTGTTTTAATATAATAACCGGTATATTTGTTTTAATATTCTCTGATGATAATAACATCGTTTCACCTCTTAAAAATAATACCCGTTCGTAGTGATCATATGTGCACAGGTATCAAACGCACATGCAGTTGCATATCAACAATTTCAACACTCAAATGGACTGATTGGTCATTGGGCAGTGTCAAGGAAGCATAATATTGAAGATTAAACCATGCATTAATAAGCTTTTTTATGTTAATTTTCAGGCGATAACTCAACAGAGATGGTAACAACCCTGATCGGTTTGTAGTTTTACACAATTACTATTTTGATACTGTTTTTTTTTTGAAGTCACAGTGTGTTGCACGGCACTTGCGTGTTTATTTAACATGCATATAATAACATCAATAGAAAATGTCAAAATTCAAAGCGTTGCACTGCCATTTAAACGATCAAAAACACACACTGTCATTTAAACGATCAAAACACAATATTGAGCCATTTCTGTCACCCAAACTGTCTTTAGAAGATTTAAGACCTATAGATGATTGGATGATTGACTCCTATAGATGATTGGATGATTGACTCTACTATAGATGATTGGATGATTGACTCCAACCATCAAGCAGCTTTCTAACTTTGTGTGTAATTTTCAGTCGTTCCCAACAAGCCAGTCCGGATGGTACCTTTATATTATTATTACTACTATTATTATTAGTATTTTTTCCAATCTTTTGAATGTTATTTTCAGATGATGTGGGTACAACAGAGACCATCTTATCCGGTTTGTAGCTCTACATCAATAATAAAAATTGTAATACTGTGTTATTAAAAATCAACTCTACAAGTAATTTAACCGATCACAAGTTATAGCGTGCGAAACGAAATTCCTCCTTCTTTGTTCAATGTAAAATATGCAATACTTAATGTCATTTTGACCATGACGAAGTCCATTTCCATTTTATCACAAGACATGGTTGGCAAAATAAGACCATGATATTTTGAGAGAAAAAAATCATTTACATGATCTAACTATAATACGCTAATATTTGTTAGAACTCAGTAACATTAACTTGAAACAATAATCTTGGTGTCGTTTTTTTTGCATTTTTAGTTAATTATTTCATGAAGCAGATACAACTTACAAATGCATTTCAATCAATTAGTATACTAAAAGATATCAGCGACATTATTTTTTGATATCGTGAAAATACTAATATACATCAAATTCGACATATATCTGCTGCGTATACCCATTTAGAAGCCGATCCGCACCTTATGAATGTATAGGAAACATATTAATAATGTAATATCATAAGCTAATTTGGCTTACGATTTTCAGTGTTTTTAATTTGTGGGGTCAGTGAAGCAAAAAGAAAAACGAAAAAAAAAAAAAAAAACTGATATCAATACGTAAAACACCTACATATGTGTATATACATGCTGAAAGTGAGTTTTCACATTCTTTTTTTTCATAATTCATACATGTACAGCGATTGTTGATTTTGAAAACGTATTAAGAACTCGAATCTCACTAAGATCACTTTTCCCTTGAAACGTAGAACCTCAACTAAAGCAAGCAAGTTCAGGTCGAGACCATGTTTGAAATGGCCTGTTCTGTTTATTATGTAAATCCCTGTATACCCATGTCAATCTTTACACAATTTTACGGATAACCTTCAACTGTAGTAAAACCGTCATAACAATACATGTCCTTGACTTGTATTCTAAGCTGAATGCATTTAAGATATTTAAAAGCTACTCATATGATTTTCAAGAATAAATTTGTTCACAGTTTTTTGTTTTTCAATGATTTTTTAAGACGAATGTTCGGTTTATTGTTACCCTACTTTGCTTTTCTTTCCTGTCTAAGTCTGCAACTTTAAAACATAACAACGATTTCTTTATGAGCGTCAATGCATCAAAGGTCGAAAAAATAATTACATAACGAATGTCTTTAATAACCGATAACATGTTTTTAAATTAATCAAGATTATTTCTTAGAGAGGATTGCGTCGCATATATCCAATATTTAGTATACTTTCACCTTCTTTATAATTAAGGTCGTGTACCAGAGTAAGAAACAATGAAGACTGTCATAAAAGGGCTGAGTGGTAACATTTATCTCAACATTTTAAAAGAAACGAACTGCGGCAGTTTTAACAATTTGATCTGATTGGTTTATGAACGAGGGATGATTGTTGCCATGACAAACGTATGATGAAGTTATAGCTTTTGAAACAATGTCATAGGTATCATAAATACCGCTTCGGATTCTATTCCCACCCTACCTAATGACTCCTGGTATTTTGAACGGTAGGATATTGGTGCAATTATATTTGCTTATTTAAATTCTTTGATCATAATTTCGTGATAGCAATTCATGTAAATAATATATACGCATATATGTAACGATAATATACCAACAAAATCCACAATAATGGTATAGTAGGTAATTGTTTAAGTTTAATTGCGAATAAGGTTACTTTACCCGTGAATTATAGATTAACAACAACCAAGCTTTCCGTTTTTTTTGGCGTCGCCTTCTAAACCTGTTTAACACCTAAAGCAAATACAATGTTGGAGAAATTGCACGCCAGTACACATGCATAAATAACTGGCAGTTTGCAGTAGGATCAATTGCTTTAATACCTAAACTAAGCCATATCGAAAAACATTCTATCTTGTCAAAATGTTTTCAACTATAATATCTAGTTGGCTTTCTTTCCTGTGCTGTTCAGCGTAAAGACTCTTTAAAAATCCACGCTAATCTTCTGGATTTGTTCATGCATTTTTTGTTCTGCATTGTATACGAGTATACGTGTTGGTATCGGTTTGTGTTAAGAATATTTTGCTGTGATATATTTGCCACATTTTGCGGTATTATACAGTTGTTTTTGCAACGTCAACATCGGAACCTAATTATGTTTCTAAGCCACTTTGCATAAAAAGTTTTGATAAGGTCCTCAAAGAAAATTGTGAAATGTAAAATATGTATTTGTCAATTTAAATCCAGATTTGCAACAAGGCAAAATGCGAGATGAAGGCAACATATCGTTACATTATTAAGTTCGGCAAACATATTCATACATAAGTAATTGCATTTAGCTGAGCAAAATTTAAATTGATATCTGGAATTATCAACTCTGTGACACACACCGTTTTTATGTATATGCTTATTCTCACAAAACCTAGTCTTTGTTGATCGTTTACATTCTTGGGCAAGGGTCTCCGATAAGATTGTAAAATCCGTTTAAATTCAAATGTTGGTGGATTTAACACGATAAAGAAAAGACCCGAAAAACATTTCAGATATATATGTCATATCTCTGCGAGTGTATTGACGGACATTTTCAACAATAAAAGCCAAATTAAGAACAACGTCGTATATCTATCTATGTTAAAGAGATTTATTGTTAGTGTTATTTTCAGGCAGTTCGTCGACCACAGACACAGATATGGCATCGACAAGATCTGGTTTGGAACTTTACATTATTATTCTTATTGTGATAGTGTGGAATGGGTTTTGCACCGCCTTTTCGTGTAAATTCAACTTCCATTTAAACACATCAACAAGAATAAAAGAAGTCCAAATTAAAATATGTCCTACTGGTCAACAAACCGATCAAAGGTCACGCATGCGCATGCCAATTCTTTCTTTGTTAGTTATAACATTAGCAATATTTTATGTCATTTGGACCATGGTCTAGTGACTTTCCACTTTATCACCAGGCATTGTTAGCAAAGAAAGGCCAATACACTTTAAAAGTTTTTATAAAACGGATGTAGTTATTTGCAGTGTAAATTAAAACGTAACTAATTTGAAATAACAAACTGGCCTTTTTAATGCCACTTCAACAACTCCTTTTATTTTAGATCCGTCTTCAACAACTTGCAACAAAGGGAGCCAACTATCAAGTGCTTCGAAGACAACCGTGCTTGCATTGGTTTTGACCATGTCCCTTATGTAACAAATTAATTTTTTGTTGTCTTTTCAATTACCCTTTCTGTCAAAGATGCAAGTGCAAGATGATCAATAAGTATTGAGGAAACGTATAATCACTAAGGTTTGTTTGTGTATTTGATCGTGATAAATAATAATACATTAAAACAACTTGTCTTAACAATAAACTACGAAACCAATGTTGCTGCATAACCCTATTTAGCATATTAGTTGTGTTATATTTTTGTGTGTCTTTTATTGCTTTTAAATTTGAAAAACGATGCTTTGTGGTTTATGCTTGTTTACATATGAGTGTTTTGTGATACAATCTGGGCTATGTATGGGATTTTGGTTGGCAATCAACCGGTCAAAGGGACATTTTCACAGATTTGGCATGTATTGAAGTTTGTCATTGAATGCTTTATATTGATAAATATAAACATTGGATCTAAAAGCTCCAGTAAAAACAAGAGTAACATTAAAGAAAGAAATAAGTTACCTCTGACCGGGCTCGAACCACTGACCCCTGGAGTAAAAGTCTAACTCTTAGTCCACTCAGCCATCAGTGATCATGCAATGAATGATGTAAAGTTTATATAAGCAATCCTCGTAGTGTCACAAAATATAACGACACCAACAGAGCTCTCCAAATTATTCAATCGTTTCGCGTTGCAACACTTTATAATTTTCAGGGTTTTAAATCGTCAAAAGATGCATACATGCATTATGGATATTGTAGAGCATGGTATATGTTAATAATTACTGTTTCCTCACAAATACCATAACTTCAACAAAGATTTACGGATCTGAAACATTTTATTTTTAATTTTGCCAATTTACAAAAACGCCAAAAGGCCCCTTTAAACCCCGCACTTTTTTGCATTGGCTATTCCAAGGTTGACACCAGTTTGCATCATGATTTTGTGTTTATAGCCACACACCTTGAAATGAAATACATGTTAATCAATACATATAAATGCAATTTAAAAGTGTGCAAAATTGTCATTAAATCTTTAGCCTAGTTAGCAAGTTATTTATTATTATTTTTAATTTTACAATCGAAAGTAGGATTTCTATACGTATACGTGAATTTCGACAAACGCGATTATTTTTTAGTTTTAAAGCGCAAAAAATACGGATTTCTACCTTATTACCACCATATATGTTCTAAATGGCATAGATAAAATTAAATCTATAGCCTAGTTAGCAAGTAATTTATTATTTTTCAAACGGTAGCGCTTTAAAAACCGAAAGTAGGATTTCTAGACGTATACGTCCATTTTAACAAATGCGATTATTTTTAAGTTTTAAAGGGGCTTTTTCACAGTTTTTGACGTGTTTTGAAGTTTGTCATTAAATGCTTTATATGGAAAAATCTATACATTGGATCTAAAAAAAACTCCAGTAAAAAATCAAGAATAAAATTAAAATAAGAAAGAAAAAGTAACCCTCAGCAGGGCTCGAACCACTGACCCCTGGAGTCCTGGAGTAAAAAACAATAATACCACACGGCCATCCAAGTATGTTTAACAGAGGTATTTTATACTTTATATAAGCAATCTTCGTAGTTTCACAAAATAAAACGACAACAACAGAATTTTCCAAATTATTCAATCGTTTCGCGTTGCAACGCTTTATAATTTTAAGGTTTTTATATCGTCAAAAGATGCATATAATGGCTATAATAGAGTATGGTAAATGTTCAGTATTACTGTTTCCTCACAAATATCATAACGGAAACGAAAATTTGCGAATCTGAAACAACTTTTTCGGCATAGCTGTTTAACGCCACTTTTGACCTTACCTGACCTTTGTAAGTGTCCAATAAAATTCAAATAAAATTTTCGGCGGCTAGACACGAATGAATACACTTCATTTACTCAATTGGCTGATTTGAACATACCACCAGAACATTGGATATATGAACGCGTCTTTGTAACACTGTAATACTGCGTGTTCAGCATGAAACAATTTTATGAAAAGACTTGATAGATAGAACAGTTTTACACTCAACTCAACAGTTTGTGCGTGCACCTTTTATTTTTAGAGGATTGCCAGCTCCAGAGCGTTTGTACTTAAAGGCTATGTTCTCATATTTAGTTATTACTTCCATATTCCTGTCTGTGTACTAGTATATTAAAGTTCATAAAAATATCGTTTTCCCCTATCCTGATATTCGTTTTGGCCAAACCATTTTAAATTGTTTTCGAAATTGAACATTTAACATGTTAAAGTATAAAGTTTTAAACAAGCCGTCGTTCCAGCAGTAGAAACGTGGCCTCACTTTAATACGCTGATTCCCAACCCGTAAGGTGTCAGGGTCAGTTAGCGGCCAGTAAAATAATCGTTATATAATATAGACGCTATCGCGTGAACTAGGTGAACTGGAATTTTCTTTAGACCAGAATTATGTTAAATGAAGATATTCAGCGATATAATTATGGTATGTCAATAATAGAGTCTTAATGTATTTTCAACAAAACCATGATAAAAATGATATTTGATTAATTTAACAAGAATTATTCCACCATATTGACTAATGTATCACGCATGAGCGCGATGATTCTCGATACTGTTAATAATCGAATCAAATATCTATGCCCGAAAAAACACTAAAACAGGTTTGTTCAAAGAACGCGCGTATAAATGTTTAAAATATGTACGGATACTTCGCCTGTGGCCGGTTGACTCATATGTTTTAATTTCACTTCCATTCTTCTTTTGGTTTTCTGTTTTGTATCTATAGGTTTATGACCAGCAATATGTAATAGTGTAAAATAAGCCGCGAAAACTCCGCGTAACATCCCGTACTGTGTGTGATGCAGCTAAGAACTGCACAGAAAAAGACATTCGCTATCTTTGATCTCATTCTTTGAACTCTTTACTTTTCACCAAAACCACAATCAACGCAGTATATCTGTTGTTTAAAAAAAAGATATATCTTGTTTTCAATAATTCCATGACAAGTACTAGTTTTTATTATTAAGAATTATTCCACCATAGCGACCAATTTATTAAGCATAAGCGCGATGATTCACGATACTTTAAACAATCGAATCAAATAACTATGTCCGAAAAACCACTACAACATGTCTGTTCGAAGAACGCGCTTATTGATATTTCAAAAATGTACGGTTAATGCGTGTGCCATTGACTCGTATATTTTCATTTAATTTCCATTCTTCTTGTGTATTTCTGTTCTTTATATATAGATATATGGTTAATAATATCTCATAATTCGAAATAAACCACGAAATCTGGCGCAAATTATTGATTGGCATGTGATTCTGCTAAGAACTGTTCAGAAAAAGGCATTTGCTGACTCAATGATATAACTCTATCTTTCATCAACCACAACCACAATCAACGCCGTATAGATATTTTATTTATTTTACTTTTTAAAGATATTTCTTGTTTCATTTCGTCAATTTACCAAAACGTGAAAAGGCCCCTTTAAAGCGCTAAAAGACAGATTTCTACCTTGTTACCACCATTTATATATTCTAATTGGCATAGATAAAATATGTTTCTTTTTTATTGGCGTTGCTCTGGAGAGCGGCGACTAGTATGTAATGCATTTTGTTCGCTTATGGGAGAAGAAGTTATTTTACGGATCAATGTATATATTTTTGTTTTAAGAATATCTTGCATAGTTGTGATTTTTGTGTGTAAATTAGTGTAAATAAGTACTGCATTTGTGCCTATTACATTTATTACAACATTTATTGCCAATAATGCAAAACTAATTGTTTTAATTAATAACTGATCCACAACTGATCACAGGAGAAAGATCACAGGGACTGGGCAAATACGCGAAATTTTCTGGTTTTGTATAAAAACAAAACATAATCAAAATATATTTATTTTGTGGTTTTCCTAATTTGCTTATTTAGTGGAGAATCAATGTAGTACGATTTTTGACGACCTATCTCGCAAGCAAGTTAACTTGAAGGCGTAGTGGTACGAAAACGTACAATGTATTAGTTTATTAAAAGACATATAATAACGATCGCTATACACAACTTCACCAAATAGCAGTACATAAATGATGTCAGCCGGAATAGCTCAGTTGGGAGAGCGTTAGACTGAAGTTGTGTACGCAACAATCATCTAAAAGCCACCGGTTCAATCCCGGGTTCCGGCACGAACGGAACAGTTCGGCGGATGATAATTTTTTTAAGTCAGGTTAATAAATATAATAAAGCTTTATTTTTGTAGACATTTTAAAATCCATTTTACTACAATTGGACATTTTTTATTGAAATTAATGAATGCCGCGTGGTGACAACGTTAATTAAAATTTCTTACATCACTTAAATATTGTATAAAAAATACACGTTTTTTTATATTAACAAATAAATGCAAACAACATATCTTTTATCCATGTATTTTTATGGTTGTTTATCATAGGCCCTAAGTACTATCCCTACCACATATAGAGCGCGAAGCGCGACACGTATTATTGATTGTAACAATGAGTTGCGATAAAGGAAGCAGCCGCTTATCAAGGAGCTGTGTCCCAGCAACCCGTTTCCCTACAGTCAAGCATTCCTCGGAGGTTTTTTTTAAGAACCACATATAGAGCTCAAAGCGCGACACGTATTACTATCCAGGTGGTATAGGCCCTTTAGCATTATTCGACCATTACGTCCATAGTTATCTTCCTTAGAATCTGAGAAATTTTGAAATCGTTGTTCGAAGTCCAAAATTTTCATCCGATTGTTCCCAAACTTGCACAGGTTTTTTTATTAATGAGGACCCAACCCAAACTCTATATGAGCAATATCG
>NC_068359.1:60743114-60810614 GCF_020536995.1 Dreissena polymorpha
ATAGTGTACCTCTTAATGTGACTTTGGAGCTAATAGATGCGTTGTTTATAAACAATATAAGACGGCTAGATACAACGATGAATTGTTCGTGGACGAAAATACAATGCTCCTCGATATTATCTGAGTCTAATGAAAGACTGACCCTATTTAACTAAAACATTACTGAAGTTAATAATTAATGCAATAGTCCTACCATTCAATGTGGCCATGGAGCTTCACAGATCATCATTTTATAAACAATATAATACATAACCTACCGTATTCTTCCCAGAGGTCAAAACAAAAAGACGCAGAGATCGCTGCGCCAATATTAAATGTGTTCACTGATGATTGAAGAATTAATAACTTAGTGCTCTTCACACAAATTGGATGAATGTTTGATCCAACAGTAATATGTGTAATCCATAAGTGAATGAGGTCATTGGTGTGCGTTACTTTTATCCCTATTCTCCATTAAAACATGTATTCTTAATTATATTTGTTCAAACACGCCCACCTTTTGGAAATGTGTTGACTTTTTATCCCATAAAGTTGTTGAATACCAAATACAAAAGTGAAGTCACTGAAACGGGATATATATACAACAATGGTCGGTTTAGTACATCGGGTTTATTCAAGATTGTATTGATAAATTAAACACAATAAAAATAGTGAACATTTGAGAGGTTCAATTTTAACTTTAAATATTGTAAATGTAAATTATATGTGTTACATGTACAAAACTAAAGTATTAAAACGTGTTATTATCACTGTTACCACTATGTGTTTTGCTGCCACAAAATCATCTAAAAGGACATTGGCGCAGTGTTAAAATAAATGTTTCGTATATTCCACTGAAGTACACATTTGAGTGATGCTATTTGTTTCAGTTTACCAATGTTTTTATTTTACTGTCTTCGGTCATTTTCCTGTGTTGGATTTAGAATTAAAAAATAAACTTTATTAAAGTTGTTCATAAGTTATCACGAAATTATAAGGCAACATTTCGACACAACAGTAAATTATTTTTAAAAAAGGTCATTCATTGAATCTTCACATAATCTTTACATAAAAAGTGGATATCAAAAACAAACGATCCGTTCCTGTGCGACAGAAATAAATCCATTACCTTGATCAGTTATATTTGAAGAGTTTCCTATGTATGACAACATCGTGTGCACAAGCGTTTAACTTTGGTCCTTGATGTGTTGACAGAAGAACTTTGTACTGAATCTCCCTGTTTTACCGCCGGAGACTGATTACATCTGAAACCTTACTTTCTTCTTAAGTTGCGAACATGTCGTGCGCTCTTGGAATGTCGTTGAACAATGGTCTTACATATATCAAGGAGTGAAAAGAGCATGAACGCCATGTGTCTTTCCGATCATGTGCATCACTTTGCAGCAGACTCTGGATCTGGGGATCGTTTCAATAAGATATAGTATCGTAAATATTACAATATCGTAACTCTGGTAGTAGCGATTGGATTTACAATTCTCGTAAATGGCCTGGTAGAGCGCTCTCGTGATCTACGATTTCTTTATTGTACATTAGGTTTTGTTTGGCTTTATATTCGAAATATCATCCATCGGTATGGTTTAACACAGCGTCGTTTTCTGAAATGTGCCGATGAAAACGGAGAAAAGGCACATATAACAATACATTGGACAGAGAGCAAGATGACGCACTCTGGGTTCAGAAGACGATTCATTGCATAAGTCAAAATTTCATACCGCTTGACAGTGGAAGATATCTAGTTCAAAGCCCTTGAACTGGAAGTGGTATTGTTACTAACATTGTTAGTGGAAATGGAATTTAGAAATGTCTAATCCTCATGCTGAATTATCATTCAGCACTTATCCGAACACAAAAAATCATCCGACATCCCAGCACATTTTATGCAGATAAAAGCTTACAGCAACATTTATCATTATTTAAAAAAAAAATCTATAAACATGCATATCTTTTATTTGAAGTAGCGAATACATGTCTTTAGACGATAAAGGTTTAAATCTCGTAACGATAATAATATACCAGCAGACGAGAACAATCCATGCGTGAAATCGATTTTAGTAATGACTTCCTTATGTCACAAATACGGTATATAATCTCGGGTTTTACTTATCTCGTCCTTTTGCGAAATAGCTTTGGCTGAAAACACGTGTATACACATCCAAATACCATAAGTCTACATGTCGGGTAGAGGTCGTGGCGTGCAAAGACGAGCGTTGCGAGCAGTAGTGGAAAGGGTACAGAGAGAGGGCGGGGGATGCCGGCGGCGGTCGATCCGGCACCGACGAATGAACCAAGGGCCAGACGGCGTAGAAGGGCTTCGGCGGGAATGGCGCCGGTACCAGATGCGGCACCAGCCCCTGTTCCTGTTCCAGAACCAGAGGCGGCACCCGCAGCAAAACCACCTGCAAAGCGTCGACGCGCAGACGATAGCGCCGAAAATGGTGAGGTTATTGCATTCTGTGATATTGTCCACACACCCGATTGGTTACCACGTGGTCGCAACGTAGTTGAGCACGAGTCACTAGCGTGCAATGCAAACGATAACTTACCTAGGTCAAGTCTGTCTCGAATGGATAACTTGCAAAGCATTTCTATATTGCCTAGACAAACTAATGATGATGTATCAATGCACGTGCCTTCGTCGCTTAAACAGCGTATTTGTTGTGGCGAATATGTTAATCTTGCAGTATTGGTTAAGGGGACAGTTTTAGCTAGCGGATAACACATAATGTTTACGTTTTGAATAATGTGTTGTTAAAAAGTCGTCCAAAGATATGAAGAGATGTAATTAGTTCTATCGAACATTGGTCAGATGCATTTATAATTTTCGATTTGGTCATAACTGTAAATTTGAACACGTGTGTGTGTCCATTGCGGTGGTAGCACCCCTTCAATTCATGTCCTCCGGCCAATAGGGGGCATTCTGATCTGTTAAATACGTTTTGACAACCAAACAGTCAAGGTCTAGAGGTCAGTCACTTTCGCGGAAAACCACGTGGTGCCCCAAAGTCAAGGCCGTTTCATAAATCCGGAATGGGCGGCATTGGTCGCTGATAGCCGGGCGTTTTCATTAGCTCCGTCGCCAATTAAAGTAGAAGTCGTTAAGTAATGGCTAAAATTACAATTCAGTTTATGGCCTTGTACTTTTAGCAGGTTTCAAATATGACTTTAGGCTAAGCTATGAAGGCGAACGAAAGGCCAGAATTTCCAAAATGCCTTAAATCTGCTGCTCAATATTTGTCAGTAGTACAACAAAATATTGATATGGAAATTCAGGCGGGTCGTGTTTCAGGTCCATTTATTGCAGTGCCACTAAAACATCTTCAAGTTTCTCCAATAGAAAAAGTACGGAAAAAGCACCGGTCGAATACAGATTAATCCATCATTTGTCATATCCATCTGGAAATATGGTTTTTGATTATATCGATCCCAAAAAATGTTCCGTTAATTATTCGAATTTAAAAGAAGAAATTTATATGATTCAGGATCTGGGTAAAAATAGTTTTTGTTTAAAATGGACATAAAAAGTGCATTTAGATTGTTACCAATCCATCCTTGTGACTTTGAATTGCTTGGGTTTTATTTTAATGAGAAATACCATTTCGATAAATGTGCGGCTTTTGTTGGCAGTATGTCACCTAAATTGTTTGAAACGTTTTCGAAATTTCTAGATTATGTTATCAAGGCCCGTTTAACCAACTGGAAGCTTTAGCATTATTTGGATGATTTCCTCTGGGCACATATCTTAACAGGATTGTCGACGGAATCTGGAAATATTTACTGAAGCCATGAAATAAATATGCGCTCCATTATCTAACGAGAAGACGGAGGGACCGTCGCGCTTTTTGTATTTTAAGGGCTCGAACTTGATACTGTAAATATGGTTTTAAGGGTCCCCGCAGATAAAATATAAGAGGTTGTCGAAAAAATTAACGTTGTTCTTAACAGTAAAAAGGTTAAATTGTAAGTAATGCAGGTTCTCATAGGCTCATTAAAGTTTTGTTGTCGGGCAATTGTTATTGGCAGACCATTTTGCAGACGTCTGATTAACGCTAGATGCGATATAAAACAATCACACTATCACGTTAGAATCACAAATGCCATGAGGCGTGACTTAATTATGTGGCTTGATATCTTTGGACATTTTAACGAGGTTTCCGTTTTTCACAATCGATATTGACTCTCAAATGACGACATCAATGTCTTTACTGATAGTTCAGGTGGTATTGGTTTATGTATTTAACGGCCACTGGTGCCAAGAAAAGTGGCATGCAGACTGGGTTCGTAAAGGGCTCACTTAAGATATAACATTGCTGGATTTGTTTCCCATAGTGGTGGCCACGGTCGTGTTCGGTGAACATATGACTAACAAGAAAATTCGCTTTCAATGTGACAACAAAGCCGTTGTTTACATCTTGAATTCGATGTCGTACAAGTCAGTTCTCGTTCATGCTTTATTCAGAGTATTCACCATTCAAGGGATTTTTCAAAATTGGGTACCATAAGCGGACCATATTCCCGGTAGCAAAAACAATGTTGCAGATGCATTTCACGGTTTCAGCAAGAGTATTTCCGGAGACTGGCCCCGTTCGCGGATACGGCAGCAAGTCCAATGCCGGCCTATCTATGGAATATATTCAATATACAACTGAATAATTGGTACTCGCAGGCATATCTAAAAACACACTATTAGCATATAAAAAACTGCGATATGTTCTTTTAATAAATTCAGGAAGTCGTATACATAAGCTGTAGTATGGCCAGCTCCCTATAGCCATGTAATTACATTTGTTGCGTATTGTTTCGAGAATAATTATTCGCCATCTTCTATAACTACATACATATCGGGGTTGTCATTTGATCATAAGATTAACGGTTGTTACTGCATTTTGGACGTATTTGTTGTAAGCAAAATTCTCCAGAGTTATCGTAGGCAAAGGTCTGTCGTGGATAAATAAGCCCCTGTAACGATCTCTATGTTGGAAAAAATATGTTCAATTCTTCCAACGCTCGCTTATGATAAATTTGAATATGTATTGTTCGAGGCTATCTTTAAGTTGGCAGTTTTTTGTTTATTAAGAATCAGCAAATTAGTTGTATACATAATGGCAATAGGTCAATTTTGTTTGAAGACGTGCGGCTGGCCGCCGCTCATCAGCATTTTTTTATATGTTTAAGAGTCAAAAACTAATGAGTTTGGAAACCCTGTTCACTTTAGACTTCCTTGTGAAACAAATAAATAAATATGCCCAGTTGACAACCTCAAGCTATACTTTGGCATTCGGCCCGTTACATCGGGTCAGATTTTTGTGCACAGTAACTATAGACCAGTCACGATTTATCAATTTTCAGCAGTACTTAAAAAGTGTTTAGTACAGTCTGGTTTTGATTGAAATTTTCCTAAATCACGCAGATTTAGAATAGCAGACCGACGCATTTAGCAAGTACGGGGGAGATCAGACGATCAAATTATGCTGATTGGCATGTGGAACTCGAATGCGTATTTGTCATATATTAGGTAATTACGCTTCCATAAATGTTATTTCAAAAGTATGGATCATGGGAGATTCTATCCCCTACTGGGCCGGTCAGTGGGCTGAGTCGCGAAGGATGCCGGACCTTAACCTTCCGGGTGGAACACGAGTGGTATGGATGTGCGTTTACGGTATGGGGTGGACAGGCGCCGTTCACCAGATGCAGCTCCCCGCTTTATTCCAGATGCCACCGAATGTATTAGTAGTCTACCTGGGGGTAATGATTTGGTCCGGCATAACCTTCAAGTCTCATTTAAACGAATTCAAGACTCAATTAAACATTTCAATATTGCATTTCTGGCGACCATTATAGTCTGGGCAGACATTTTGCCAAGGTTCAATTGGAGGGCTTCGGAAATGAAAAACAAATCAATATATAAACAACATACCGTGTTAATCAATTCGGCCACACAATGATGCGCGCTGTAAAAGGGGATGTTCTAAAAATCGATATTGACTTGGAAACACCAGGGGTTTTTTTTCAGCAATGATGACGTTCATTTATTTGACGTCGGACTCGACATGTATTTGGATTCAGTGCGCGAGTATTTATTACTATTAGTCTAAAACATGTCAAAGAATTTGGTGATAAAATAATTTTTTGGCGGAAATTCTCAGTCTTGTAGGTGACCGGAATATATATAACTATATAATGAAACGTCCGGGGAGGTCGATTTAGCATTGTAACGTCATCTATCACGTAGTGCTAGTCTGTGTGAGGGTGGCAAGAATGCTTTCAAAATTAATTTCGGTATAGTATGGGTGTTCTACTTCTCACTCGATGTAACGGCTTGCGTAGGCGTACCTGGAATATTTCATTTTGGCTTTGGAAAATATTGTAGAATTGCGAATATTTTACTATATGTTGCACTGTACAATCTTTGGTACGCCGAACCGAGAATTTATGTGGCCGGTTGCGGTGGCCTTAGCGATTGCGCGTGTATAATATCTATTTTCGAACCAGCCGGGTGTTCGTTGAAATAGGAATTGTATAAATAAATGTGAGCACGTTGCGGAGCTCTTGCAAAATAGCATGGAATGCGGTGCATTATCTGGTGGCGATGATTGCATTCACGAGGAGCTAAATCAATAGTGCAACTGGGGTTGTCCTATATTTAGGGCATTTCTTCCGGTCACCTCCGCGAAACGCCTCAGTTGTAGTGCTAGTCTAGAGCTGAGGTTTTATTATTCACTCTAGTGCTAGTCTTGTGTAAATTGTATTCCGCCATTTTGCCAATAAATTCCATTTATCTTTTTGTATTGTTCCTTTCATATATTTTGTACCAATGATAGAAGATCAAAATGTGTTGACGTAATGTAACACATTAAAAAATATAATAAAATTGTAAGTAACAAAGTTGGCTTTTGAAGTAATTATTCAGCAGTTGTTGCTTTTTGTTAATACATATGCGTAAAACAAGTGAATGTCGACAAATGGTCGGGGATCCCTTTGATAAGTAGGCTACTGTAACTGAACGTTCATGAGATAGACAAACGTTAAAAGATGGTTACACTTTGTAATCCGAATAACTCGAACCAGATGAATGAATCGAATCTTGGTTAATGAATGGGGATACTGAGCTGCATTCTGAAATAACGATATGTATTGAAAAGTATTTTAAAAACCAAACAGAAAAATGCACACTAGATGACCTTAATAATGCGAAAACATTCGGAATAAAACTGTTATTGTCACACTGTCATATCATTATTAAGATAATGTTTTCCGTCCGTAAGTTTGCTGGTTATTGAATGAAGGAACGAAAAAAACTGTGATGACACAATATTATGTAAAAACACTCGCTCGAAAGAGTAATCAAATTTTTGTCAATAAGTAAATATTTGCCAATGTACGTATATTTGTATCACAAACTGGTCAAGTTATACAGCACATATGTTTAAAATGGCATTTTGTTGCTTATTATAATAATGGCGATATATGTGTCTTTAAAAACATAACGTTAAACTATAATTTATGATGACAAATATATCATACTAGATAGTCATTTAACCACCAGTATACTCTTAGAAATTGGTTTAACCTTCTAACCGTTTAACCAGATTACAAACCCTTATTGTAGTGCGATATGCTATACCTGCGCCAATCCGTCACGGAAGCCAGAATTACAAAAGAGATTTTTTTATACCACATTTATATAGCGCCCTTTTCATACTCGAGATGTGCGTTCAAAGGCACTGTACAGTTTTTCCCTGATCACTGGGTCATAAGTCGTCCGTTAACATCTTGGCGCAGTATGCAGCCACGGCACATTGGCTTATTTCCCTCACAGGTACCCATTTATACACCTGGGTGGAGAGAAGCAGTGGGATAAATTTCTTGCTCAAGGAAATTCCAGTGGTCGGGGCGGGATTCGAACCCGGGACCTCTCGATCCCTACGCCAGCGTCCTACCATTAGACCACTGCTCCCACAAATATAATGCAAAGTCGTATATTCCCACATGATATATGCATGTCAGTTTTCGAATTTTATTTCCAAAGTCTCAAAAGCTTACCCTTTAACGGAATCAAACAGTAAACATATGAGATGAGCAAAGTACAATGTTGTGGTTTTCGTTTAAGGTAAACAGCCGATACAACCTAGATTAACTGGCTAAAACATTTATTGTCGAGTTAAGCTTCAGTCGCTATATTGTTTATGCATGGCGTGTCGAGGAGAGTTTACTAGACAAAAGTTGATTGTCATTGTTAACGTTCAAGATTTTCCGCGCTTGCGCACTGACTTGTTGACAAAAGCACTGGTTACATTAAATATTGTTTTCGTCGTTTGAGCACATCCGAATTAGACGAAAACTATTCTTCCTTTTTAATGTAGATCTTATATGTGGCTCTGTAAGAGAGCGTTTTTCTCGTGGCGAGTAATCCGTTCAGTCATTCAGCGTTGGGATTGACTGATCGATACACACGTCATTTTTCACTGCGTAAACTTCTATTTTTAACAGAACCATGCGGTCTAGCGATTATTGTTCTTTTCTGGAAAAAAATGGACTTGCATAGTTTAATTATGGAACTTTTTAGTAGAAGTGCGTGAGCAGAATATAGGATCAGCAGAGCCGAGTCGGAACAGTCGTGAATAAGAAGGCGCTTCTAAAGCCATCAGCTACCGTCACTTTCGGAAGCTTGCCACGTGGCGGAAACACTACATAAAGGGAAATGCAAGAGGCGGAACTTGTCCCTGTTTTGCTTGTGCAAAAAAACATATACTTCGGATGCAACTGCCTGTACACCCGGCGGTTTCCGCAGCCTGACGTCTCTACAACAGACATAGATTTAAAAGATGAGTATTCATTGTTGACTGGTACAATCATGACATATTTACTGACTTGTTAGATATATGTAAGAAGCTGCAAATGGAAATCAGAAAATTATTGACCACTGTTGTGTAATGAAAATGGTCTGGTTATATCATTTGTTCAAGATTTTGTAGTTTTGCCGTCCAACACAGAATTCTATATAACATGTAGAAATGGTGTGGGCATCTTTGGAAACGAGGATCTTAAATTTCGCATGTTAGCGTTATTAAAAGTGTTCGTGTTAATGGGTATGCAGTTTGAACGTATGTTCACATGAATGACGTATTATTGCATAAACTCTATCTATAATGCCCTCTGGTGGGGTGCAGAAACTTGGCAAAATGAGGGCTTGAACGGAAGAAATCGTGCATTAACAAGGCGATTCACGTGCCTTTCAAGCCCTATTATGTGTTTTTCATATCCATAATCTGGTCCACGCGCAGTTACTTCCCTTCTCCAGCCTTCGACGACTTTCCAAGCATAAATGGGGAACTGAATAAGCACCAGTTTCCTCATTCATGCAGGGATAATGGCAATGCCTATTTCAATCCACTTTTCAACTTATACCATCTGCACTCTCTTGACAACAGCTTTATTGTATTGGCAACGTCAATGAAGTTAAGGTTATTTACTCAACACTTTCAAAAGACTATGCTGTAAATTTAAGTGATTATGTACCTTCAACGATCCTGCTGTAAATTCCAAAATAATTCCTCATTTCTTAATTTGCGCGGCTGCTTTTCAACTTTGCATTAATCCACTGTTTAAACACATTTTAAATCGTAAACTGCCTATCCGAAGGTAAAGCCTCGTCATTTCGGATGATGACCGAGTGAGGCATATGTAAAACACAACCTTGAACTGTACTGAAATAATCGAATTATTTTGTCGATGTCGAATAAACAAAACATTGTTTTCAATGTTATTTTAATTTATTTTGGTATGTGTGATTTGTTTATGCAATAATAGCGAAAATACACATTTTCTCGGACATGATCATCTGCGGGCGCTCTCAAAATCCGTTCCTGCCCGAGTGCGCAGCAGCACTCGGGCAGGAACGGATTTTGAGAGCGCCCGCAGATGATCATGCCCCACTCGGACAGGAACGGATTTTGAGAGCGCCCGCAGATGATCATGCCCTCGAAAACGTGTATTATCTCTATATACAAGTATACACTAGCCGGTATCGGCGTTGGTTTATTTTTGGTGTTGGTATATGAGGCTTCTTATTATTGTATATAAGTTAATGATGAATATAAGCTCAGACAGAAAAACAAGTATTTGTCATATAACACACTTAGAGAATTGTTGTTGATTGGCATTTAAACCGTATGTTTAAGACATTAGCAAACATTGCGTTCATTCTTTTAGAGCTGGATGCGCAATTGCTGCGGCTAATAATGGCATTCGTGACAGGCTGTTTAAACGTCACAATAGACTGAGTGAAACAAGCTAAAGACGGCTATGTTAAAAGCTCTGTTGATGAGAGGTTGAGACTTTTAATGTCACTTGGATTATAACCATCCATGTATTCTATAATAAGCCAATAATTATGTGTAATTTATTTACAAGCCCGTTCTTTTAATTCAGTCGGTCATACCAACGACTTACCAAAAATATGTTGTTGTTTTGTGTTGTTTTTCCCTATCGTGAGCTAAGTTGTGAAGGGGAAAATTGATTTCGTCGTTTGAGCACGTCCGAATTAGACGATCGCGGTGGTGTAGTGGATGAGGTGTCCGCCTAACGATCGGGAGTTCGTTGATTCGCTCCCTACTCTGGGAGCGTTCTCATTATCTCCTTCATAGACACCAAGTACTGGTTATTCCCAGGAAACGGACTCGATAATGTCCCTCTGCCTATTATACTCGAAAGAGCGGTTGGCAGTCATCAGAGATAGATAGATAGATAGACGAAAACTATTTTCCCTTGTCAATGTAGATCCGATAGGTGGCTCTGTAAGAGAGCGTTTTCCTCGTGGCGAGTCAATCCGTTCAGTCATTCAGCGTTGGGACTGACTGATCGATACACACGTTAATTTTAATTTGTTTTGAATAATAGTAAGAATAACATTACAAGTGTCGTTGTTTAAATTTTTAATCTTCATGCTTCTTATCCTTGTACGAGCTAATATAAGAAATTTAGGATTGTGTTTTTTACAACAGGTCATGCGTTTGCTCACATTGAGTATGCAATCAATATATTCAATATATACATGTATACCAGGATCATATTATTTATCCCGCTGTGGGGTTCGGTCTTCGGAAGAGACGATAGGAGTGGCTGCCTTTATAGTTGCTTACGAGGAGGGACTCGTGTAGGCATACAGTATGCCTGGTGATGTAGCAGTCTTCGTTGATAGGCGTGGCTGCCTTTATAGTTGCCTACGAGGAGGGACTCGTTCCGGCGTACAGTATGCCTGGCGTTGTTGTAGACTATGGTAATAGACGTTGCTGCCTTTATGTTGCCTACGAGGAGGGACTCGTGCCGGCATACAGTATCCCTGGCGTTGAAGTAGACCATGTTGATAGGCATGGCTGCCTTTATGTTGCCTACGAGGAGGGACGCGTGCCGGCATACAGTATGCATGGCGTTGTAGTAGACTATGTTGATAGGCGTGGCTGCCTTTATGTTGCCTATGAGGAGGGACTCGTGCCGGAATACAGTATGCCTGGCGTTGTAGTAGACTATGTTGATAGGCTTGGCTGCCTTTATGTTGCCTACGAGGAATGACTCGTGCCGGCATCAGTATGCCTGGCGCTGTAGTAGAATATGCTGATAGGCGTGGCTGCCTTTATAGTTGCCTACGAGGAGGGACTCGTGCCGGCATACAGTATGTTTGATGACTTTGGGTGAATTATGAGAATGTATGGATTTGTATGAAATATATTGAATGCTTGTATGTGTAATGCATATGTGTATATAAAATGCGTGAGAAGAGAGGAGTAATACACGGTATCAGTCAGTCGGTCATACCAACGACTTACCAAAACATATGTTGTTGTTTTTCCGTATCGGGAGCGTAGTTGTGAAGGGAACGTAAAAATATGCATATAGGCATGTGTTCAGTCAATAGATCGTTACGACATTACGAAATAAAATAATAATTCAAATTTATCGTAGTTTTTACAAATATTGTATATAAATACATTAAATTGCATCGTTATAAAAATACGAGTGAGTCATTGGAATCAGAGTTAAGGTGGTATAATACTAAACACAAACAAATTCACAAAACAAAGTTATAAATTAGCCGTTTCATTTTTTGCACACAGACTTCTATGAATAAAATTACACAAATAATAATGCATAGTATAATATGATATAACTATAATTATCAATGGCATGGGTTTGCTAGTGTGTTTTATTTTTCATGAGCGATCGATAGTGTAAGGTAAGAGACGCATTGCATCAACCATAAAACAAAGCCGTATTAAAAGAAGTACATGGCAATATTTAAATGGTATATTCATCGTATTTTACAGTACATTAATGTTCCTTTAAATTGAATGACAATATTTTAACATACAGCTGAAAAATAAACTTGCACATGATGTATATTAAACTGTCGATGCATGTTTATTGAAAATAAATATCTAGCATTGTATATGATACATTTATGTTGGTTTTATTGTTCGTAAATAGTATTTACTCCCGTTGTAGGCAAACGTAATTATCCACACGCTTTTAAAAGCGTGGGGATATTGTATTGATCTCCATCTTTCTGTCCGTCCGTTCGGCCACTATCTCCTCCTACACTATAAGCGCTATAACCTTAAAACTTACATAGATGGTAGCTATGAGCATATGTGCGACGGTGGTGGCAACGGAATTTTGATCTGACCCCTGGGTCAAAAGTTATAGGTAAAATGGGTAAAAAATAACTCATTTTACTAACAACATGCGACGCATATGATAATAACTTTTGACCCAGGGGTCAGATCAAAATTCCAAATAGTTCACCGTCGCACATATGCTCATAGCTACCATGTGTGTAAGTTTCAAGATTCTAGTGCTAATAGTGTAGGAGGAGATAGTGGCCGATGGGGGTTGAGGTGGGGCCGGGTCAGAGATGTTCACTCATTTTTGTAGATTATTTTACATTAACTTCTTCATTTCTACACCAATTTATTTCAAATTGATACTGAACATATCTTATGACAATACGGTCAATCTCAACTATGCATGGCCCATTAACTTTGCCATTACCAACTCTGGGGCGCCCCGCCCACATAGACCACGCACACCCAAAATTGTGTTTGAACATTACTTCTTCATTTATTCACCAATTTACTTCAAATTAATACTGAACATCTCTTATGACAACACGGTCTATCTCGATCATCCATGTCCATATTGCCCACCCAATGGCCATTGATAAAGGTAAAGGCAGCTTAGTTCCCGCCCTCTTTCAAATTTATCGAGAGGTCCACGCACGGGTACGACTTCCCCGTACCCTCATTTTTTTTCGTACCCAAATGTTTATTCGTACTCAAATTGTTTCGTACCCAAATCCCCGTACCCCCACAATTTTTGTTTCGTACCCAATTGTTTTTCGTACCCATTTTTTTTCTTACCCAAATTTTTGTTCGTACCCAAATTGTTTTTCGTACCCAATTTTTTTTCTACCCAATTTTTTTTTCGTATCCAAATTTTGTTTCGTACCAAAATTATTTCATACCAACATTTTTTTTCGTACCATTTTTTTTTTCTTACCCAATTGGTTTTTCGTCTTACCCAATTTTTTTTTTCGTACCCACATTTTTTATCGTACTATTTTTTTTTTTGGAATAACTTCTTCATTTATTTACCAATTGACTTCAAATTAATACTGAACATCTCTTATGAAAACACGGTCTATCTCGACCATCCATGTCCACATTACCCACCCCGGGCCCCACCAACATAGGCCTTGCCCACCCAAAATTGCCTTTTAATATAACATCTATGCGGCGTGGGGATACGCGTCCGCATCTGCCGCGCCATTTCTAGTAGCTTGTTGTTATGATGTTGTTCCGTAAATTGCCGTAACATAAAATCTGTATACGGTGTGTGCACCGAAGCGATCTATTTGTTAATTGGTTTATTACATTAACTTTAATTTATTCTGAAAACAAGTTGCATTTACAGGATTTTTCTTAGATGTGTCAACTTGAGATTTGTTTTTTGTAAAAACATAAACCACGAGAACGAAAATGTGTTCCATATCTAATTCATCATCAGTAAACAAAATTCATAACAACAATATAATCGTTTTAAAATGCAGTTTCTTTTAAACTAATGTTATATTCAGACAACAATTAGTAAAATTATAATAAATATATAAATTATGGTGTATGTAAACCAGGGGCGGTTCCAGGATTTCTGGTTAGGAGGGGGCGGGATATTGAAAGATTTGCTGGGGGTCCAGGGGGGGGGGGCGCTAGGGCCCCTGGTGGGTGCAGGGCAAAGCCCTGATAGGGGGTCAAGGAGGGCGAAGCCCCCATGTAAGCTCTACGATTTTAGTGATTTTGAAGGCTTCGACAACCACTTCTCGAGCATGTCACTCCTTATGTACTTTCATCAAAGTACCTTCTTATAATGCCAAATAAGTGCATACGTTATACGGATGGATATAGCCGGAAGAAATGCTATAAGTCTAGAGAAGAACACACTGACGGTTATCTAAAAAGAAGAAAAATGAGTTTAAATAGGTGATTTAGATCTAGTTAAGTAAGAATGTAAATGAATTGACTTTACTTTTGCGATTTAAGGGTGGGGGGGCGTACGCCGCGTCCGCCCTCCCCCCCCCCCCGCCCCCCCCCCCATTGGAACCGCCTATGTGTAAACTATGATTATGTCAACCTTTTCTATACGTGCTTATATAAATACACCTAATTTGCGTAGTCTTAACGTTGCAGGTGCGCGTGACGTCACTCGTCAACTCGATTCACGCGGATATTGTGAATCGAGCGTTTTTATGAACATTTCAAATTATGGTGTGTGATAGTGCATGATGGATAAGCAGGCTTTGATAACTTTATTTATATTCGGATACTTTGTCAGCTGCTTTGGGTAAGATTCATTCAAATTACTGTACTGTTTTTATTAGCAAACGTTTTATTTTTTATATGATATTTGTTCTTATTAAATATGTCTTTGGATAAAATGATTTCTCTATACATATTAATATACGTTTTGATGTATGCACATGTGAACAGTCGTATACTGTGGTTCTGTGGGGATGGGAATTTAGGTTATAATTATACAAGTTTCTGTTATTAAATTTATGTTTATAAACAAAAACGTTGCTTAGATTCAAATGAAAAAGTATTCTTTATGGTAGAGTCAGTTTTGACCCCAGGGGACGGCGTTAGGCAGCTTATGAAGAAAACATGACACATGATGTAAATTTCAGATTATTAGCAATGGTGTATGTGAATTATTTGTATTTAAAATAGGCTTGAAATCAGTTATGTATTATTGATCTACCAGTAAATGTACCATGCCTTCTTAACTACCTATTTTACATTTAGTCATATACAGAGATCGCCAATCTTATTCATGGAAACAGCACTTTACGTAGACATCTTAGATCCATTCGATATATATTTGTTAATGTCAGTCATGGAAACAGCACTTTACGTAGACATCTTAGATCCATTCGATATATATTTGTTAATGTCAGTCATGGAAACAGCACTTTACGTAGACATCTTAGATCCATTCGATATATATTTGTTAATGTCAGTCATGGAAACAGCACTTTACGTAGACATCTTAGATCCATTCGATATATATTTGTTAATGTCAGTCATGGAAACAGCACTTTACGTAGACATCTTAGATCCATTCGATATATATTTGTTAATGTCAGTCATGGAAACAGCACTTTACGTAGACATCTTAGATCCATTCGATATATATTTGTTAATGTCAGTCATGGAAACAGCACTTTACGTAGACATCTTAGATCCATTCGATATATATTTGTTAATGTCAGTCATGGAAACAGCACTTTACGTAGACATCTTAGATCCATTCGATATATATTTGTTAATGTCAGTCATGGAAACAGCACTTTACGTAGACATCTTAGATCCATTCGATATATATTTGTTAATGTCAGTCATGGAAACAGCACTTTACGTAGACATCTTAGATCCATTCGATATATATTTGTTAATGTCAGTCATGGAAACAGCACTTTACGTAGACATCTTAGATCCATTCGATATATATTTGTTAATGTCAGTCATGGAAACCGCACTTTACGTAGACATCTTAGATCCATTCGATATATATTTGTTAATGTCAGTCATGGAAACAGCACTTTACGTAGACATCTTAGATCCATTCGATATATATTTGTTAATGTCAGTCATGGAAACAGCACTTTACGTAGACATCTTAGATCCATTCGATATATATTTGTTAATGTCAGTCATGGAAACAGCACTTTACGTAGACATCTTAGATCCATTCGATATATATTTGTTAATGTCAGTCATGGAAACAGCACTTTACGTAGACATCTTAGATCCATTCGATATATATTTGTTAATGTCAGTCATGGAAACAGCACTTTACGTAGACATCTTAGATCCATTCGATATATATTTGTTAATGTCAGTCATGGAAACAGCACTTTACGTAGACATCTTAGATCCATTCGATATATATTTGTTAATGTCAGTCATGGAAACAGCACTTTACGTAGACATCTTAGATCCATTCGATATATATTTGTTAATGTCAGTCATGGAAACAGCACTTTACGTAGACATCTTAGATCCATTCCATATATATTTGTTAATGTCAGTCACATACTACATATAGTTATTTTGCTTCTTCAATTTGACGCACTATTCGAAACTCACTTTATCTAGGGGCGTTGATTTTCTTTCCGACACTAAGTATTTGATTTTCAACATTGTGCTTATTCAAAATTCTGTCAATCATTTCAAAAGTCTGTAAAAACCAAACACTTACACACTTATAGAATAGTATTTTAGTCAAAGATTCTATGTTCAACAACCGTTGCAGAGTATCATAATTTAATTACCACATCATTTAGTGGTAATAATGACCGTTGACGATTTTGTATATAAAAAATAAATCAAGCACATTAGCTCAATGATTTGTATAAAAATATGTTTTGGCCTCCAATCTGTGTAGTGATTAAAATATGTTTAAAGTAAAAATCCATGTGTTTAAAATAATTAAATATAAAAAAAGTGCAGAAGATAGTATGAAAAAAAAAATCTGTATCAAAGATTTGTTTTCAAGCCTAAACATATCCTTACTTATTGCATTGTTTGTAATATTATTATGAATGGGAATCCTGGGGGCCGTTTCATCAACGATTTACGACTAGTTGTAAATTACGATTTACATAAATTACGATGTTTCAGTGAAATCACGTTTCATCAAGCAAATCGTAAAATAAGATTACATAGATGTCATACATAAATATACGACTGGGTAGCAGCAGTCGTATATTAACGTAATGGCGGCGTTAGATATTCTTCGCGATGCAAGAAGGGGCAGAAAAAGGCCGATTCCTCGTCTTTTTAAACCCCGAATTGAATTAGATCACATCCGCGAAGAGGAGTTGCTGTCTAGATATCGTTTGAATCACGAGTTGATAGTTGAACTTCTTGAATTGGTCGCAGACGACTTAACGCGGACATGCAATCGGTCTTTCGCTATAACACCGATAACACAGGTAGCGTACAATTTATAAAGTGGATTGATTACTATTGATTGTTAAAAAAACTAAGTTTCTTACGCTTATTTTTATCTTTGGGTAAATATCAGCTAATTATAGAAGGTCAAGGTTGTCTGTGAAATCGAAATAGATTCAACAACAACAGCGGACACAAAAATGGCTAAGTGTTTTTTTATTGTATTTGCACATAAGTAATTTAAATCAGAAATGATTGTCATGGCAGCTAATTTTTCAGTTTGTGTTTTTTTTCCCGGATAATTCTAAATATTTTATGTGAATTTTGCATCGTATGTTCAAATTGTTATACTTTCGAACAATTCATTATTTCGGATATTCGTGAAATACATAAATAGTGTCAGTGCTCAACATTAACCTAAAACCAACTTGCCCTGCCGGGCAAGTAGATCTACTTAGAAGATCTACTTGCCCTGAACTTCAAGTTACTTGGCCAAACATGAAATATCACATTAACTGTAAACATCATATGTTTAATAAAGATCAAAATGAAACACCACAAAACATTTTTTATTTTGGCACATTAAACAAAATGATAACAGCAATTTAAGTCTCATTAAAGTCAAAATGTAATGCTCTTTGTTCTTTTTGCACTTGCCTGGGCGGACAACTAGATTATAAAATAACTTGCCTGGACTAAACTTTTACTTGCCAGGGATAATATGACAACTGTTAATGTTGAGCTCTGAGTGTAGTTGCATTAGTTTTGTTAATGATTTAGAGAGTATTTTTACATACATGGGCATGTTACTACAATTTCTTGTATTGATAACAATTGAAAAAATTATTTGACAATAAGGGCTTAATACACCGATACACGGTATCACCTGGCTAGTTTAAAAATAAGAATTTCCCAAGACTTACATGGTTTGATCTTGCGCCCCTCATACCTTGTAAACTTCAAAGAATGTCAAAGTGTACCCTGAAGTAATCAAGTTTTAGGCAATATCTGCTTGTTTATAATTGCTTCATGTGACTTTGCTAGTTTTCTGACCGACAAAACATCATAAGCAACATAAACATTCACTTATTTATGTAAAACTATTCCATATTTTTATAAAATATTAGTTTAAAATACTACACAAATGTATGTTTTGTTCAGGTTCTTGCTTCACTGCGTTACTTGGCAAAGGGAGATTTTTATTCAGAAATTGCTGACTTGCATGGCATCAGCAGGTCAAGTTTTTGCCGAATATTCCACAACTTCATTGCAGCTGTAAACAACAGATTAAATAACATCAGGTAAATTTATTTTTTGATTTTTTTTTTCACATTAACTGACATTTTTGCATTTGTCATGATATGTCAACACATGACTAACACATTATGAAAATGAAAAGTAAATATCTGTTTGATAATAAAAAAATGAATTGTTTGACATTGTGTTATGTGTTAATCTTTAAATAACACCTTACTGTGTCAGAATCTTTGTCTTATATGAGTTAGCCAGTGTTTTTAAAGTTTTTAAAATAAGCTTTCATTTAAATGTATTTGTCATTTGGACAACTGTTCACTTTGATAATGGATTGGTTTTAGAGAGAATGATTTTTTGTCGGAACATTGATTTTACATTTATTTCTTATTTACTTTCTATTATTGTATGTGTTAGTTATGAATTTTAAACCATTAATGACATTTCAAGCATTTTATCTTAACAAATGCTTGGTAATTTGATGGACTTAAACATATCTTTCTGACAGGCAATAAGACAATAAATGCAGTTAAGATGTTTCATGGTTTAGCCTTTGATCTTTAACATTTGATTGGAATATTTTTGGTTGTTTTGACAAAAAAATATATATATATGATTATCACCATCACAATGTATCAAGATTGACAAAAATTAAGTGTTTTAACGTTTATGTTACATGTCTCAGAATTTTGAAACATTCAAATGCTGAATGGGTGGCCATAACATAACTACGTTTTAGCTCAGATGTTTTCGGAGAAAACCCTAGTTATTGTCATAGCCATCTTCGCTGTCTGCCGTCCGTGTTGTGCTAAAACATTTACATTGGCTCTAAAATCAAAGTGCTTCCATCTACAACTTTGAAACTTCATATGTAGATGCACCTTGATGAGTTCTACACGCCACACCCATTTTTAGGTCAAAGGTCAAGGTCACTGGGAACTTTAAGATAAAAAAATAATCTTGGAAGCTTTCAATTATTCAAAACTGCACCCGCAGCGGAGCGTGGCACCCATTATGCGTTGCTCTTGTATCAATGTATTACTTTTCAGATTTCCAAATGGAGCGGAGCGTGGCACCCATTATGCGTTGCTCTTGTATCAATCATTCAATGTATTACTTTTCAGATTTCCAAATGGAGCTGAGTTGGTAAGATGCAAACATGCATATTACAGAAAGTGCAGACTGCCAAATGTCATTGGTGCAGTGGATGGCACGTTGATCCACATTTGCACACCAACTGCCAATGAAGAGGCATATGTGTGCAGAAAGGGGTATCATGCACTGAACATCCAAGCAGTGGTTGATGACAAACTCAGGTAATATTATATATTATTTATGAAAATTCAGCAGCATGTGCTTTTACTGAAATATTTCTTATATAATTCTTCAATTTGTGCTTGTTATTTAAGTGTATGACTTACACTTCAAGTAGTTACCTTAACATTGCGTTTTTAAATAAATTTTGTTGGTATAGCGCATTTGATAAAAGGTAGCAGTATACTGTTCTAAGCAAAAGCCGATAAGTTTTCACCTTCTCTTAATTGCATTATATGTTATGTATGATGTGTTTAATTTTAGATTTATTGATGTAGTGGAACGATGGCCCGGGTCCACACATGATGCATCAGTTTTTGACAACTGTGGATTAAAGGTTTGCATTATTTTGTGATCTCAATGAATAAAATATATTAATCTAAATATTGCTTAGAAATTATTTTAATTGATTTTTACTTATAAGTGTATGTTATTAATGTGTACGAATGGAAAGGCACAACCTGCTAGTTAAAAAAACAAACCTTAACTTATCTCTATAATAAGTATGTAGAGCATTAAACAATTAATGGTTATTTTGTTTTACTTGATTATTTGCACACACAAAAATCTCTTTTGATAGCTTTTGTTTCCATAAATGCACCACATTTTTATTTACATGAAATATGATTATGCTGGCTTGCTTACGAACAAAAAAATCTGAAATCATTTAATAAAATCTTCAATAGATTAACCAAATTCCTGAACTCATTTAATAAAATCCCATGCTTAAGATTATTTAAAAAACATTATAATAAATTTAGCACAGGACTATTTGGGTGCGAATGACATAGGACATCTTCTGGGTGACAGCGGTTACCCACTGAGATCATACTTGGTGTCTCCGCTGTCCAATCCATCAACACCTGCAGAGGAACGCTTCAATGCTGCATTAGTATCAGGCCGTATGGTGGTAGAGAGAACATTTGGTGTTCTCAAGTCTCGATTTAGGTACTTTTACATGAAAACGTTTTGTCTTTTTTATACCATATAGGAGTCACTTTGTCGGTCTGTCTGTTGGTCGGTATGTCCCGAAAACTTGTCTGTGCAATAAAATATTTTTCATTGTGAGATTTTAAAATCAGTTGGCACATTTGTTCACCATTATTAGACGGTTTGTCGCGCGAAAGAATTACGTCGATATACTACCTCAAATATTTTTAATGTCCTTGACATGTTGCCTTTATATTTTGCATACTTCTTTACCAACATGACCTCAAGCTATAAACCAAAGCAGACAAATGTAACAAGCATTTTGTAAGAATTATGTTCACTTTTTTATACTTAAAAATTGAAAATTTGGTTAGGTTTTGTGTTTAGGTTCATTTAAATTTGGTTAAGTTTTGTGTTTAGATTCATTTTATTCCTAAAGTACCAAACCTATTGCTTTCATACTTGTAACACTTACTATCTATCATAAGGGGACTGAGCATGCAATGTTATGTAACTCTGACTTGCATTTTGACATAATTATGGTCCCAAACATTTCAGTAATTTACATGTATGTTCAAGGAAAGCATATTTATGATATAGACGTTGCCATGGTTAAATTGGGGTCACAAGGGGGCAAAAATAATAGCTTTGGTAAAAAACCAAAATTATTATCTTAATTCGCTGATATTTCTCTATAAACAAACAGAAAGCAAAAAATGTAAATCAACATAAATTGATATTTCCAGATGCCTCCATAAATCAGCTGGTTGTCTACCATTCACCCCAGAAAAGTCTGCTGAAGTGGTCATGGCGTGCATGCGACTGCACAATTTGTGTGTCTCACGAAATGTGCCACTGCTAGAGGCCATAGAAGTTGAGGCGGGTGATCATGACTTGCCAGTACCAATAGCCTAGTGTTTTTCCCAGGCCATTTTAGCGTGGCGAAAAGCCACGCCGCCCTCCCGGATCGCCACGCTGCCCTTTTTAAAGGCAAATTTCGCCACGCGCCCTTTTTTTCAAAGGCAAATTTCGCCACGAAATTTGCCTTACGATCTAACTTGGTCCGCAAAATCAGCTTCCTTGATTGTCTGTGACGCTCCGACTGTGCTTGATTTACTCGAGAGGCGTCAACGTCTAATCGACTATATTTAATTGAGCAGATTTAATCTATAACAGTGCTCGATTAGGTCTTACTGGCTGTCCCAAAGCTGTGAATTAGTCATGCGTGAATAACCCCGTGTCAGTATCAATCGATAATGCCGGAGGCTATGTTATACCAAGCGCACTTTTCGCTCGGCAATGTGTACTCCTCCACGATATAATCATTACTTCGGAGACATTTGATGAAAAACTCGATGTTATTCTTGTGGCAATTGTGCTTTGCATGCATTATTCAGTTATATCAAAACATATTTTTTTACGCATAATTACTTTTAAATTCACAAACAAATTTATTCTTTATCGATTTCGTCTTTAAGATAATTAGATCTAATTATTGAAATAATTACCGAGACGTATACCAATTTAACAAAATACTAATCGCGTATACGATTTAACGTTGCTATGCGCACCTGTCGCTTACATCATTTGACATTTTATCAACATGGCGGACTATACAGAATTAAATTGTGACTCGGCAAAAATGGCAAATAACGTCGTAAACGATCGAACTAACGATGGAGATTATACATTAAGAAGGAATAAATGAAATGTCTGTGATAATCAACGATGCATAAAAATGTTTTAGATAGCAACAACATAATGTATTTATTTGTAATCTACTCGGTGGATGTATGTCACGGAAACGAGTGTTTGCATATTGTTAGAGATCAATTTACTCGCAATGTTATTTTAAACATCTGTCGAGATTATTGTTAGAAAATGGGATAAGACAAACATGGTTTCATTTATATGTTAGTGGATCTGTGTATAATCAGATTCATATGCATATATTGCTTTATTATGTTTGTCGTGCTGTACAGTTTATTGAAACAGCATGGAACTTAAATGTTCATTGCAAGGTAAATATATTAATATAAATCATAGTAAGTTAAAATACATCTATTACCATTAAATGTGCTTGTTATTTTTTTCCACAACTGCTTCGTGGAGCAAATAACATGGAACGTTTTTGCCCTTTTTTGCCTAAACTGCGCGCTAAAATGCCCTTTTTGAAAGTAATGCGCCATGCCCCTTTGCCCTCCTGGGAAAAACACTATAGCCGAAAATAGAGATGGTCAGAACAGAAGGCGAGATTTAATAAGACTGTTTGAATAATTTCAAACTTGAATAAATTAAAAAATCATGTGTGTCATTGTGCAACAAATTTGATGACAGTAAAAGCAACTGTAAACACAATTATTTGCTTTATTTTAAGCATATTTTCAAATGAACTGTTCATTAAACAAACTCAGGGCAATTCAATGCTCTGGTAAAAGTTGGTTTTCACTCAACATTTTTTTTTAGTGTAATTAATGATTCCAATGTGTTGCTTATGTCCAATAGAATTGTATTCCTCGCCTTTTCAACCTCTAGCCTTTTCTCGCTCAATACTTATGAGTTCAATCCTGTATGATTCTTCAGAACCTGTAAATATCACATGTGTTTTATTACTTGCAAATTAGTTAGCAATCACTTCTTTTATATTTGTTACATATGGTTCACAGTATAAATATTTAATCTCGAAATATTTGTGGTATGTCAGATTGTTTTAAATGTTTTATTGGCATTCATGAATGCTGACATGATTGTATTTATTAATAAATTCATTTACATGATTTTAAAATTTAATAATTGTTATTTTTAATTAAATATACAAAACACTTGCTTTCATATTTCCTTTTCTGCCCCTTTTCACTCATAATGGGCTTCTTTCCATGTTCACCAGTAATGGGCTTCTGTCCCTGTTCACCAGTAATGGGCTTCTGTCCCTGTTCACCAGTAATGGGCTTCTGTCCCTGTTTACAGGTTATGGGCTTATGTTCCTGTAAAAAATACTAACCCAATTAAAAAAAACTACAAAATTTCCATTTGCAGTTTAAAAATTCCCCAAAAGGAAGCGAAATTTAGTCAATTTTGTTCCGAAAGTGCATTTTCTGCAAGTTAACAATTAAAATGGGCTCTGATACTGAAAATTTCAAGCCAAAATGAATGTAATTCTATATTTGAGATGATTTGTGCTATTGATACCAAGCAATTAAAAAGACCCATAATACCCAATTGGGAGATTTCACTGCACGAATTTTCCCAATTTCAGTTTTTTCACGCAATTTTTCCTACCGGGTAATTGGTATGGTTCGGGTACTTTTCCCATTTGGGGGGAAAAATCGCTGGTATAAAATATTAGGAGTCAAAATACATAACATATAAGTAAACAAACGTAAATTAACAAATGTTTGCTTATAAATTCATGTTTAAATGACTTAATTGCCTCATATCACTCATATTCATTGATGATAAAGTTAAAACTTTACAACACACACTCAGGAGACTTTAATTAAATTGCATATTAATTTTTTTTGACAGCAAATTGATGCAAGGCAGATTTTAGCCTAAGTTTAAAATGATGAAAGTTGACATTAAAACGAATGATTACGAATCAATTAAAATCCATATTATTTATTTGTCTTCACTGTATGGACAAATTTTGCAAGTCGATTGAATAAATATGGCTAGTGTGTAAATAAGTTAACCATTAAAGCAAACATGATTGAATAATATTAAACAAAAAAATATGCACCTTAACTTCGATCCACTTCCTTTTTGCCTCGACGAGACTTCGCTCCGGACCTACAGCATTAATCCTGCAGAAAACCAAATAAAATGGCAAATGCATTATGATATAGAATGTAAACCACATTAAATATGTTAAAACTTTTGACAGCTGAATTGATTGTTGAATTTTATCAACGGTAGGACATTCAAGCTCAGTTAATAGGGTAAATGAAATTAATATTGAAAAAACATTACAGAAACTATTGATATAATATTAATTGAAATGCACGGTACATCGATATAAAAAACCTTCAACATTTGACAGCTGTCAAACATGACAAACTCACATTTCAATAGTTTCGGCCCAGTACGAATCCTTGTCGGATTCTGACAGCCCTAACTTATGGGCGCTGGTGAGTAGATTATATCCGTCGACACATCGTTCAACAAGGACAGTCGTTTGCTCAACTGTCCAGTTTTTGTTCTTTCGTCTTTTTTAGACGTTAAGCCCACTATCCGCCATATTGTTTACTTCGCCTGCTTGGCAATTGCGCGAAAATTACGTCATACAAATATTTTAGACTGTGTCACTATATTTTCGGTAAACAAACACCATACTTTACGTAGTTCTATTTTATGTAAACGGCTTTTTACGATTTCGTTGATGAAACGGTATTTATGTATAATCGTAAATCGCTTCACAAATATGTATACGTAAATTACGATACCAGAAAAATCGTATATATTGATGAAACGGCCCCCTGTATTCTATTTTTAGCATTGCCTTATCTTGTTTACAATGTGATCATGAGTCAGCGTGTCTTGGTGGGCGGGAGAACCTATGCCAGGTACTATTTGATTTAATAACTGGGGCGGTATTCTGAACATTTCTTAGATATTTTACATAGAAATTTCTTACTCTTAATATTTTTCACTAAGAAAGTTTTTTTTCTAAGATTTTCATCTTAGAATTTTTCTAAGACCATTCTTAGAGAAAAAACGTTCTAATAAAATAAAACTAATTTCGTTCGTAAACAATTTGTATTATCGACAGATTAAGCGCTTTTTGCAGTTGTGCGCATGCGCGTTTACTACTGCGAAGCAAAACAATGTGGCAACTTCGGTGAACAAAGTGTGTCTTTCATATACGCGAGTGTAATGTGTTTAAAGTCTTCAAACACATTATTTTAATTGTATATAGGACGTGATTCCATCTTCTTTGCGTTAAAGCCGAAAATAATGAAATCGCTCAAACGTTCAGAGTAGAGTAACAGTTATAATGTGCAACGAATTATATTCGCGCGAATGTTGAACGATTGTTAGAAATTAGAATGTTACGTGTCTAATCAATCTTCAATCGAAAGCTATAAAATGTGTCAAGTCTTAAAAGAAAACGGATGGTTGCATAATGGTATGTTTGGAATAATGTGATTCTATATTTATTTCATAATTATGTCATTTTGTAACCATTCACCTTCGTCAAGAATTGGAATTCCCGTTTCTAAAAATTGAAAATTTCCCACGGAATGTAAACAGACAAGTTTGACAAATACAATGGCGTCAAATAAGAAGGAGAGGGACCAGAAGTTTTCGCTAGACGACTGCATAATCTTATGCAATTTAATGGTGGAAGACTGTGGTGTTTTTTGCATGGATTGAATAACCATGATCTAATGCGACATAGATTCACTGAAGGTACCGGTAACCCAATTATAGTGAATGTTGTTTTGTGTCTCGCAGATTTTGCATTTTCACCACTGAACATACAGTTGTTTCTGTACATTTTTTGACAATAAACTGTATACAAATATTTCATCCTAGCCAAAAGAAGTTGCAATAATCAAACTCCCAGCTACTGAGCCTGAGTTGTATGTCTTATCATAAAAGCTATTACGCATTCAAAAGAACAAAGCTAAAAGATCTTAAAAACCATGACTTTGACCTTGAACTTAGGGTCCGCGTTTAGGTTTCGAAATATGCGTTTAAGTTTCAAAACATTCTCATAACTTCTATGTCTCTTGACATATAACCTTCATATTTGGTATGCATGTGTATATGGACAAGTCCTTTCCATACGCACACACATTTTTACCCCTGTGACATTGACCTAGAACTTATGGTCCGCGTTAAGGTTTCGAAATCTGCGTTTAGGTTTAGAAAAATGCTCATAACTTCTATGTCCCTTGAGATATAACCTTCATATATTCTTCAATTCTGTTTTATTGTTGAGAAGTATGATACGATGGTCTTCCTTTCAATGTTACTGTTATTTATTGTTGAAAGATACATTCCTTTATAGTTCGATTGTTAAATGGTATTACTAGAAATTAGAATTGGTAACATGTAACATATTTTATGCTATAGTTTTACTGTACATACATGTATTAACATTATTAATTTGTTCATTTAATTTGTTTGTCTGTACCTTAATTAAAATATGTTAAGGCTACAAAATCCCTGTATCGGAGCCCATTCTGCATACCATGATATGGTACTTCCTGCTGCCTGTTTTCTTCCTTTTCTTCCCCAATCATTGGGATATTCAAGTCTTTGCATAAATTATGCAAAACCCCACATGCCATGATAACTCTGTAAAAATAAGATTGACCACAACTTTTTAGAGTGTATTATGAATATATTGTAATTTATTTTTAAATAAATGTGATCTGCGTTTATGTTTCGAAAAATGCTAATAACTTCTATCAACGCGTTTTGCGGGGGGCATATCCCATATGTCATCCTCTGGAGACAGCTCTTATTTATCATTGGAACTATGTATGTCAATATCAAATGCATCATTTACATAAGTTAAAAAATGGAATCATAGTTTTTTAAATGAAATCCTGTAAACAAACACAAGGGTGCATAATGAAATTTGGATAACAATGTATGAATGTAGGCAGTTAGGCTTCTATATGTATTAAGAATAAATGTATATTACTATTTTTTACCTGGGTATTGATAGAATGATATCCCATTCTAGTGACATATGCATCCTTGTTGAGATGTGGAGCTTGAATCTGCACTTGAGTGCCATCCACAACGCCAACAACATTCGGAAAGTTGGCTATGGAAATCCGCCTTTACCTTGCTGACATCATGCATATTTGGAGGGAACGATATAAATCTTGATGTAGTTGTCCTGCTAGCGAGCATCTCGGTGAACTGTGTCACAGCCCTCGACACTGATGGCTGTGTCAAATTATGAATGTCAACATCATTTATCTGGAAATCATCAGACGCAAAATAGCGTAGGGTGAGAAAGAATTTTCTCTAAAGAAGAGACATCTTTGGCCCAAGTGTTTTATGTGATAAACGTTCACCATATTCTTGATTAAGCCGATCGATGCCATCGTTATCTAACCGATATCCTCTTACAACCTAAATGTTTGTGAGGTTCTCAAATGTGCCCAGCCTTTCGTTCATATCTTCCAGCCAATAAATAAACAAGGTTTATATTCATTTACATTTTGTGTAAGACAAATAATAATACATAAGTACATTTTATTATAATTCAATGTCAATTAACATCAGCGTCTACATTTGGGGAAAAAATAACCATGAACACATGATAGTGTGATGCATTTGGTTGCTAATTGCTTCATTAGGTGGGGTATTATTTGTCGGGTCAGGTATTGATGCTTAAAGGCTTATTTGATTTTTACAAAACAAAGTTTATTTCAAAGGCAATACGTATGTAAAAACGGCAATTTACCAACCGGTAACGAATAAAATATGAACATTTCAACAATGTAAACAACGTTAGGATGACAATAACTTAAAATAGAAACCAAAGAAATACTATCATGTTTTTCTTTCAAATCAGTATAAAGGTTAAAATGTTAAATGGTTTTAAATTCAATAAATTGACATTTGATTACACGTTCTCCAATTTAATAAATGTTACCAATTCTAAACCCATACAGTGCTATACAATTATGAGCATTAAACCACAAAGCAACATAAATTATGTGCTTTTCCATCGTTATGTACCTTTTTACATAGAAAACGTTCAATTGAAGTTTTCCAAAATGTACCGAAACTGACCCCTACGCCATATTTGTTTTGACGGAAAGCTTCTGTATCTACGGAGGTGTCGTCACTCAACAGTGTCGTATTTTGTATAAGAGGGGAAGTGAATGTTTCGAAATACTATTTAATTGAATGATAATAATAAATAAATACTGTCAAAATATAGTTAATAAATTTTATACACACATTTGCGGGGGTAAACTTACGAAGATGGGTATTTATGTTACGTAATTAACATATAAGTTGCCTTTCACTAATTTAAAATGTAAACATTATTAACCAATGTTGAAATTTAACTTACCTGTGATGGTTCGACGTGAAATTCGATATTTGTTTTCATTTATCAACACAAAATGGCCGATACAAATTTTCTCTAAGAAAATTCTATAAGTTTAAGACAGGTGTTGATGTTTCTATCTTTTTACGTAAATTTCGGCCACTCTTTGAAAATTCTAAGAGATTATAACGTTTCTAAAAAAAAAACTCAGAAAATATTACAGTTATAGTAAAATTCTTAGAAAAAACGTGAATTCATAGCGAATATTTTGTCAAAGAAAGTTTCAGAATACCGCCCCTGGTCTAGTTTCCAATATTGGCTTATTAAAGGCCTTTGATTTAGAAATTATGCATATGCTTTAAAAGCTATTATGGTATGAATAGATGATATTGTCTAGTGCACAATAGAGTGGCTGTATTGGCATTATAGTTGTCACAAATGATTAATCAGTGTGGTTGTTTAGAACATGTATTCATAGCCATAATAATAATAATCATTCAAGACTGTTGAATACAAAAGCCATTGAATATTTATTATAATGGTTTATCAGAATGGTTATTATGTGATTTTCAAACAATCATACATATTAAACATTAAATATCGTTGCTTAATTTAATAATAATCTCATAATTTTCATAAAATATTTATTCCAGCGCAAAACAGATTCGCAACTTAAAGTCACATTAACAAATAGGTTATTCGCCTCTGCACCTTTCTCAAAGCATAACTTAGTTTTTTAAAAGAGACAAGCTTGTGAGGAGTGTCAATGCAAGAACCAGGTCAAGGTCACAGTTCAAAGTAATAGTTAATAATAGAACCAGATCTCTTGGTCAAAGATAACATTTCAAAGATCAAATATAGACTGATGCTTTATGCAATCTTTACATAAAAAATGATTGACATATCTGTGTGACTACTCTTGCTTTGGTTATTTATTTTATACATAAAACGTTTTAAAGTTTGAAGTTACTTTTCGGGATTAGAAATATACCCCTGTAGTCCAATATTGCCTAGAAATGAAGTAAACCGAACATGATTCTCCTAAAAATATCCAAATTAATGTTTTTATTGACACTTAGCATTGACACATCCAACATTTAAAGTTCTTATCTTGTGTCACCTGAAGTCAAATATATCTAAAAATTATACCATACAATATACACCATACTTTAACTTTTCAACTCTGAACCATAATTTACTGAAAAGCATTAATTTAATATATGTTTTATCATCCAATATTAAGCACTTGCTACAGCTATCTTGGCATAATAGCTTGAACTATACTGGTTTAACTGTTTACTATACTTTTATGTATAAAGTGGCAGGTTATGGCTGAAAGCTCACCAACAGCAGCTGAAATGCAGCCGTGTACAGTAGCGGCAGCACCATATGCAGTACCACCGGTTACACAGTCATACAACGGTCAGTACTATGCACCTTATCTACAGTTTATGACACCACACCGCCAACCTATTCCCACAAACGTCTCAAACCAGGTCCCTACTGAGAACCAATACTACTTGCCTTCACCACCACCACCACCACCACCAACGACACCACCACCATGGGCAGCGGAAATAATGCAAGATATAAAAAGCATCAAGCTATCTGTTTCAAAATTAGACAAACTCGAGAAGCTTGTTGACAAAATAAATGCGCGCGTTGAAAAATTAGAAAAAATTACAAAATGATTCTAAAGCAAAAGACATCAAAATGTCCGACGTCGAAAACGCAGTGCAATTCGCAAGTAGCGAAATTGAAGACACCAAAAAGAAAATAAAGGAAACCAGTTCTGAAATAAAAGTGATCACTAATCAGTACTCAGACATCAAAACCGCTTTATCAGACATTAAAACTAAAACGGACGAATTAGAGGCAAAAACGAACGATTTAGAAAGCAGAAGCATGCGCAAAAACCTGTTATTTTATGGCCTCAATGAATCAGAACAGGAACATTGCCAACAAAAAGTCATACAAGTTATATCAGAGCGTCTGCAGTTAGCAGACGATATCGTTCTGGATCGTGCTCACAGACTAGGAAAACCTAAACATGGAAAATCAAGACCCATCGTTGCCAAGTTTCACTACTATTCACAACGAGAACTGGTCAGAACAACGGCAACATCGAAATACGACGTCCTAAGGAATGCAGGCCTTGGCATAGGCATTCAGCAAACCAAGGCAGTCCTAAACAAGCGGCGGCAACTGAACGACGTATTCAATCGGGAAAAATCAGCCGGGAAGCAAGTCAAGTGGGCTGGCTCCCGACTTATGGTACGCAACAACAGCAGCGACCAATTCCGTGAAGTTACATGCTAGGACCAAAAGGAGGAACTAAGAACTCTCGTCTGGAACGTGAATGGACTAGTAAGAAAAATTAATGATGAAGATTTTTTTAAACTTTATTGCAGAACATGACTTGATTTTACTCTCTGAAACATGGACACACTCAAAACTTAATGTTAACCTAGAAATAAATGAATACATCTCTTTCCATCTTTTCGGAAACAAAAGTCACGGAACAAAGAAAGGTCGTTATAGCGGCGGCCTTAGCGTTTATTTTCATAAAAAACTAAATAATAAAATATCAGTTATTGAACACAATAAAAATGGCATAATATGGATAAAGATAAGCAGTGAAATATTAACTACCGACCAAGATGTATTCATTTGTTTATGTTATATTCCACCAGTTACCTCGAAAGTGTTAATAGGCCATGACTTCGATTTTTTCGAGGAAATCGAAAAAGGTATAGAACATTATGGGCCACTTGGGGCCACATGTATTGTTGGTGATTTCAATGCTAGGACTGGAAATTTATCAGATATTATTAGCAATGATATATACTTAAATGTGACGGGAGACCAAGTGCAGGATAACAAAAATGTTGACAATCTAAACGTTCGCCTTAACGCTGATCGCATTATAGATAACTACGGACAAAAATTGATTTCACTATGCAAATCTACAGGTCACATTATAGCGAACGGACGATTTAAAAACGATAAAACGGGACAATATACTTTCTTATCAACACGAGGTCTCAGCGTCACAGACTACTTACTTATTAATGTAGAACATACTCATATTCTCAATGACTTTAAAGTTCTAAATTGGAATAACTTTTCAGATCATCCTGCATTGTATTTGTCATTAAAATTAAAAAATCACATATAAGATAATGTTCAAGATAATAATGCGAAAAATGTAACGGAAACGAAATTAATATTTAAGGTTCATGTAGAGGCTTCATTTTGAAAAATGTGGGACCCCAAGCATTGAACTCAAATTTGACTAAAGGAAGAGTGCCACACTGAAAATGTATACATATATGCTTTAAAGGATGTTTTTCCTTCAAACTGCTACCAATTTTGTACATCAACGTATCATACCATCCACAAAATCAATCAAAATACAAAGCGATTTTAACACTAAAATATACATTATTTTCAAAAATCTGAATCATGTTTATTCCACGTATTTCGGCGGAAAATTATATAACTAGTGAATAATATCGACATTGACGAGGGCAAGTTACGCTTAAATAGTAAAAAAAGTTTACATATCTAGAAATATCAAACTCGAACACATGTCATTTCATCACCATGGGGGCAGCCATTTGTAAATTCATAAAATAGAAAGAAACATGCTAAAAACTCACTCATCGCCTAATTGACATTCCAAACGGTTGACGATGACAAATGCATTGGATTGTAATCTGTCCGTTGATGTTTGCAAACTGCACGATCAGACCTCATAAACACTCAAAACAATAACTATGTAAGAAGCATTTCACAAATGTTTACAATTGTTGTCGAATCACCATACTTATATTATTGCGCA
Organism: Dreissena polymorpha; assembly: GCF_020536995.1. Lineage (NCBI taxonomy): Eukaryota > Metazoa > Mollusca > Bivalvia > Myida > Dreissenidae > Dreissena > Dreissena polymorpha. The sequence goes on from NC_068359.1 coordinate 60,775,981, forward strand.
TAAAATAATACGCTTACAGACTGACAGAAAGATCGATACGTAACTCCGTTAAATTCATCACGGTATACTATTCTATTGATAATATATAATAACACATCGCTTTAACAATCTAAAAAGATAAATAATTCTTTTAAACAAAGTTTTTGATAACGAAAGTGAAAACAACGGAAGTTAGATGGATATTCTGTGAGATGCCCCTCGGCTCCAGAAAAACAATACAAATAAACTAAAAACGACATGTGGGGGACAATTTTCAGCTGGAAAATATTTGAAATAGGGTAAGTGATGATATCTCTACGTGGTCATTTCTGTTATTGAGTGCGATCTCTTGCTGATTAATGTTAAAAGTTGTTTTACTAGTTGCGAACCAACTGTCAAAATAAGTTTATGTTTTTCAGGTATGTGTATACACATACCCGGTTTTCTCACCGCTGCACGTGGTTTCGACCGATTTGTTTTGCACGTTTTTCTACGGAGCACAGCGAGGGCCACGCTTTCAAAATGGGTAGAAGGAATCGAAATATAAAATCAATCGGTTGGCCAATTTCTTTATATGCCTTTACTATTTTATATGTCGTCTGCAATCTATTTCAATTTGAGATGGTTTAAATTTGCAATTTGGTTGAGAGGTAAATAACAAAATTGTTAAGCCTTTGAAAAAGAATTGTGACTCTTATTATCCACCATACCTGAATTTTTTAAAAAGTAGTTACGTTTTAGTTATTTTTAGAACTTTGTTTAGGAAATTTATCCAAAATAGGCAGTTGAATTAAAACTCATTTGTTGTTTTATGACAATAATTTTCTGTGAAATGTTGCTAACTTTACCTTGTATATGTATATAGCTTTGTATTTATTCAACTTAAGGTAGTGCATATCCTTCCTAACTTTAGATTGAGATTTTGTAAATTAGTGTAAAAATGTATTGGTTTTAAACCAAAATATGAATAAAGAACACAAATATTGAATGTCAAAAATGTGTTTATGTTATTCTATCCGTCTTTAGCTTTAAATTGATATATCGTTTGACCATATTGTACCACATTGAATGAAGAAAAACCAAAGCGAATTTTTAATGAATTCCCCCCCCCCCCATGAACCTTAACCAAGATTTAATTCACGTCTATCGAGAATCATTAAATGCAAATTTACATAAACTTCGTGATTTAAATAGCAAGGGTAAGGTCGATCAGGTAAATCTGCTCACGAACTTCATGCATGAGCCAGCAACGCGAGTTTTTAGTAAATCGTTTAAAACGGGTAATCTGAATTCACATAATCGCAGTACACAGCAAAAACCACCGTGATTTAACAAAGAGTGTCATGAATCGAAACGCGAATTCAATAATGCACGAAATGTATTCAAGCGTTGTAAATCAGACGAAAACAGAATTCATTTTTCACAACGGAGAACTATGTATAATAAAATTAGAAATAGAGCCAAATATCATTATAAAATCAACCAAGGCAAAAAACTCGAAAATATTGCTAAATCCCAGCCTAGAAATTTTTTTGATGACAGTTAAACAAAGCTACACAAATAAAAAGAAAAAGAAAAACAATCTACAGATAACAGACCTATTTGAACATTTCAATAATCTATTAGGGGAAACGCAACCCACAAATGAAAATTTTAATAACGAAAATGCAGAAAATACATCAATTAACGATGCAGATTTAGACTGCGAAATAACCTTAAATGAAATACATCAAGCAGTGTTTAAACAACAAAACAACAAAGCGTGTGGACCAGATGAAATATCAGCAGAACTTATAAAAAACGCATTTGATATCATATCTCCGTACCTCTACACACTTTATAACAAATTGTTCAACAACGCCGAGTATCCAGAAAGCTGGGGACTAGGTTACATTGTACCTATATTTAAAGGGGGTGACCCGAATTCAGCTAAAAACTATAGAGGTATAACATTAAACAACATTCTTGCCAAGATATATTCGCAAATTATTTTCAACCGACTTACAAAATGGACAGAAAAAAACGAAACTATAATTAAAAATCAGTTTGGTTACCAAAAAGGAAAAAGCACCACTGACTGCATTTTCCTATTACAAGCTATAATAGCAAAAGTCATTCATAGTGGACATAAATTATATAGTGCCTTTATCGATTATGAAAAATGCTACGATAAAATCAATCTTCCATTCTTATGGCAAAAACTCACTTCACAAAATATAAGCACGAAAATTATTAATGCTATTAAAGCGATGTATTCCACGGTCAGATCTGTAGTGAAAAACAATAATGAGCTATCGGATATCTCACACCAAGGAGTAAAACAAGGCGACTGCGGCTCATCGCTACTGTTTATGATGTTCGTGAACGATATATTAAACAATATCAATTCGAATATCGACAATGTATTTTCCATCAATGAAATAAAGTTATTTCTAATACTCTATGCAGACGATCAAGTTTTATTTGCGACTTCACCCGCCGCGTTACAATCTATGCTAAAGGACATTGAGATATACTGCAATACATGGAAATTAAAGATAAACACCTTAAAAACAAAAATCATGATATTTGAAAGAAGCACCAGATATACAAATATAGATTTCTTCTTAAACAACGAAAAGCTCGAAATTGACAATTCCTTTAAATACTTAGGGGTCAATTTCTTTAAAAACGGAAACTGGAACAGAACTCAAAAGAACATCTCAGAACACGCATCAAAAGCTATGCATAAATTATTTTCCGTGTTCAATCAATATGAATTTAAATTAAAAGAGAGACTCAAATTATTTGATGTATTAATATCCCCAATTCTCAATTATTCTGCTGAAGTTTGGGGTAATCATACGGCAAAAGACATAGAACTAATACATTCAACAATTTTACGCAAATTATTGTGTGTAAAAACATCAACCAATCTTGTAGGATTATACGGAGAACTAGGTAGGATCCCGATGCATGAACACAGAAAAATTATTATGTTCCGATATTGGATAAAAATCTTAAATTTAAATGAAAATAGTATTCTAAAACAAGTTTATCTCCTATTGAAAAACGACGCCGACAACGGAATCAATTATAACAAAAACAATTGGGCGTCACAAAGAAATGTTAGAACAATTAGGGTTAACAAATTTATGGATTAATTAAGAACGTATTACTATATCATTAGAGAGCATAAAAATTAGAATATTAGATCAATTTAAACAAAATTGGTTAAGTAACATTAATCAATCTGGCAGACTTAGCACATATTGTATGTTTAAAACCAAATTTGAATTTGAACCGTATGTGCACATAATCAAACAAAATAAATATAGAATAGCACTAAGTTAATTCAGACTATCATCGCATAATCTAGAAATTGAACAAGGACGTTACTATAATATAGAGAGAGCAGAACGAAAATGCAAAATATGTTGTACAAATATAATAGAAAACGAATATCACTTCATGTTAACATGCCCACTATACTCGCATCTAAGAAGAAAATACTTCAAATCATATTACTGTAGATGGCCAACATTAACCAAATTTAAATCACTCATGTCAACTACAAATAAATGTGAACTACTTCAAATTGCAAAATATATTTACGATGCAAGTAGACTAAGAGAAGAACTCGTAAGCATGTAACTTTCTGAAGAAAAAAAAATAATTATCATTGCTTCAAACGTCAATGAAAATTGAATTACTAATTGACTTAACTAATTGTCTGTATATATGTACATTATTCAACTTTTCGCATCGATAACATACATCATTTTATTTGTTGAGAGTGTATGTGAAATACTAGTTTTACTATGTTAATGTATATATATATGTACATTAGTCAACATTTTTCATCGATAACATGTACCATTTATACTATGCTGTATATGTGAAATATTGGTACCATTAATACTACATTGTATATGTGAAATATTGGTTTTACTATGTCGATAGTAAAAATAGTTTTCTCATTATGCCAAAAGCATGCACTATTGTAATATTTATATATTCTAAATAGTTTTCTCAATATACCAAAAAGCGATTTCAGTATATTATGTTTATGTTAACGAATAAATATTTAATGACCATCAAGCACTAACATTGCATTCACGATCTTTGACCTGTAATACTAATATCTTTCTTCCTCTGTATTCAACTAACAATCACAGCAATCTTTACCTGAAGAATTACCATTTGCTTTATCTAATTGTAGGCTAGAAGCTTATTTGTAGCTTAATTGCCGAAATAAATGTTGTTGTTGTTGTTGTTGTATATATATTTCAGCTATGTACCACAAATAACAACCTTTGCCGTGGATGTAGTTTTGTGAAGTGTCAGATGCCCTTTTCAGCAGCTGTCAATATAAGATCGAGGTTCAAGCAAGTACACATTGGTCACTATTGTTGTCGAGAACATATGTTACAGTTTTGGAAAATATAACTCAACAAACTGCGAGTCGATGTACAAACTTGACAGAGTGTGAATGGCTAAATGCTAGGACTCTTATAAAGCCATATCAAAGTGTCACAAACGATTCCCACGTTCTCGATAGCTAAAACAAGCTGACGTTTTTTAGCGAGAACGGCGACATTAGCCGGCAATGTCTCCAAATATATACAACGGATCACTTGGTGTGAACATCCCTGTCGGTTAAGTTCGTCTGCGATTGTGGCCTGCATATTCCCTTCAGTCTTGAAAAAAGTTGACGCTATGTTGCGTTTTAGGGGAAGGGTAACTCCATATTTTGTGAGGAGTAATTTAATACTTGATGAATTCCTATTTCTTTGATTTGAGTATTTCGTCTGTAGAACGCCACTTGATGAATTCATACTTGATTGTTTTAATATTTCGTCTGCGTACGCCACTTGATGAAGTCCTATTTCGTGTATTTAAATATTTCGTCTGCGTTCGCCACTAGAATAATTCCTATTTCGTTCATTGGAATATTTCTCCTGCGAACGCCTCTTGACGAATTCATATTTCGTTTATTTGAACAGTTCGTCTGCGTATGCAACTTGATGAATTCCTATTTCGTTTATTTCATCACTTCGTCTGTACACGCCACTTGATGAATTCCTAATTCGTTGATTTGAATATTTCGTCTGCGTATGCCACCTGATGATGTTCTATTTCGTTTATTTAAATATTTCGTCTGGTTACGCCACTTGATAAATTCTTTTTTTCGTTAATTTAAATATTTCGTCTGTGTACGTCACTTGACGAATTCCTATTTTGTTCATTTGAATATTTTGTCTGCGTACGTCACTTGATGAATTCCTCTTTCGTTATTTGAATATTTCGTCTGTACATGTCACTTGATGAATTCCTATTTCGTTTATTTGAATATTTCGTCTGTGTTCGCCACTTGACAAATTCCTATTTTGTTTATTTGAATATTTCGTCTGCGTAAGCAATGTCGGACCCAGTATCAGAGTAGGCCGTGTCACTCTCTGTCAATATCTGAAGGTAGAAAACATACGTACGCCGAAATAGGTTTGTGCTTTGTCATTTCCGGTATTTGCAAACTGTTAAGCATTCAAGCATGCACATTAACACACACTGTGCGTGTTTAATTTGACCATTACAGTTATGTTGATTTCACTGTACCAGTGTTGTTTGTAATGATCAAATAAACGTTGTATTATTAGATTGAACAGTAATGTATATGCTATTTTTGAGACTTGTACATGATATCATATGATATTATTTTAAACCAATATTTAGATATGTGTACTTTTTTTATGACATATAAGGTGTATCTTTCTAATTCGCCATATATAGCGCTGATTGATTTGTTGACACATAGAATTTTTCTTAAAAATTGTGTATGAATTATCCCTTAATTCTTTTCCTGAATCTTGTCCCCAGATTTCAGAAGAGTAGTGACATGCAATTTATTTCCTGAACAGGTGTGTCCCTTTGCGACTATAAACGAGCATGTAAGGGAGAGCCTATGCAATTTATATGCCGAGACAATATTGAGTTCTTTGTTACAAATTGGGCCGTTTTGACCAACGTTAAAACTGACTTTGTTAGGGACGTTTTGACTAAAGTGGGGCCGTTTTGACTCGTTTTGGCTAGGGGACGTTTTGACCAGGGACTGTTTTGACTAGCTACCAATCAAATAGGGTTAAAACAGTTGTTGCAAAAAAAAATAAACTTCTGGAATTAGTTTATAGGGGCAAGTGGTTGAATAAGCATGCATTATGTGACATGCCTCGTTGTTTTACAGGAATAGTGGGGATTTGTTTTTCCTGGCTCAATTTCAATTTTTCTCTAATTAAGCATAACTTAATATATTTATTTGAATATATTGGGCTCCTGGGTCCATATTCTATCCAGGGTACGTTACTTCCACCTATGTGATTTAATACATTATTATCTTACCATATGGCAAAAAATAAACACGTGTAAAAGCCATTGGAATGTATGCGTCGGACGAATGATCATGTAAAATCATCAATACTGATTACAAAGCAGAAAGGAAAAAACCTAAAATAAGGTCAGCAATTTACGATTATGAACGTACATTCACATTTAAATTTTAAAAACCATTGTTGATTACATAAATCGGCACTACTAACCTTAACTCATCAACAGTCACTGATAACGATCAAAGAAATTATGTAGAAATATCGTTTATTGATCATTTTTATCTACAATCGCAATTTCAGTTATGGGCGCAGCCATCTTGAATTTCCTCTCGCAATTCTTGGTAGATTCCAGCAATACAATTGGTTGACGGGGAAGATCCCCGCAATCTGATTGATCCATACTACCAAGATTAAACATCGATTAGTGAGTTGCCTGTAGCTAGCCGGGCACACATATTCGTGCACGCAATATGTTTTATTTTAAAATCAACCAATTTCTGATAGCTTTGACATCTTCTGATTGGTCAATTTGTGCAACGAGAAATACCGATGTACTTCGTCACATTGTTTTGTGGCATATTAATACTAATACCATATGATCGGAGCTATTTTGTTTGCGAATGCAAAATCTAGATGCAAAGTGGTTAATTGCAGTAACGGAGCTGATTCTTCGGTATATGTATTTTATGTTACCCATGGGGCGAATTGCAGAAGGCAATCGCCCCAAAAATGGTTCTGTCCCATATACACGAAGCTTTGAGTGCAATGACTAAAACACAACGACACAGACAGTTAAATTTACAAGTACAAACATTTTTGTTTTTGTTGTTGCTTTAGACTGCTTCACGAAAATTTCGGTCGCACGGCAATAGGACTTGTAGAAAGTAGGGATGGCATAGAATACCAATATCGGTATTCGAATGTTCGCAAATTCATTCAATCGAATATTCGAATATTCGCATAAAACGGCTGGATTGATTTTTCCTTGTTATGTGTTAATTTCCATTGGTTTGTAAGTTATATCCGTTTGCTAAATACGAGGCTGTTTATTAACGTTGCTATCGAATAATTGTATCGCTGTCGACTAATACTATGACCGATACTGTGATCGGGCACAAATAGAATGAAAAACATCGTGTCATAGAATTTTATTTTTTAATGATTCCACAGATTTGTAGCAGACCGCGCATATGTAAAACTAAGTTTACACACAATACACGTTGCGGTCTTCTTATCCACAGACCGTGTAAAGTATTCCATACTGCAGAAAGGGCTGGTGGCATTTTCAGATTTGAATTATGATTCCTTGATGATTGTTTAATTTATATCATCTGTTACTTTTGAGTAATTCACATATTTAAATGTCTGTTTAAACTGTGATCACAAAAACTAAATTACTATTCGCCAGTAAATTGAAACCCGTAATTGGTACCTAATTGACAAACAACAGTTCGGGCCCTTTCTTATAGTAAGTATATTGCATTGCGCGATTTGAGTAATTCACACATTTTAATGGCTGTACATACTGTGATCACAAAACTTAATTATTATTCGCCAGTCAATTGAAACCGTTAATTGGCACCCCATTGGCAAACAACAGTCGGGGCCTTTCTTAGAGCGTGTATATTGCATTGCGCAATCAACACTGATACGGGCCGCGTTATCAGTTTGACACGAAGAAGGTCACGTCAAACATGTTACTCCCAGGTGATTTCGGTTGCATTTTAGTAAGCGGTTCGCAGGTCATTAAATATTGGTGAAATAACGTTTGGAAAAAAATGCGAATATGCGAATATCATTTTTATTATTCGAATGCTGACCATTCAATCGAATATTCGAATATTCGAATAATTTTGCCATCCCTAGTAGAAAGATTGTATTTACTTAACATACACATCCGTCTCATCTAAACCCAACTTCCATTAATCACCAACATGTTCGCGCCCTGTATCATTATCATCATTACATGCGGCAGCGGACGCAGTAGAAACACTAACGACATTAGCAAAATTGCTTTTGTCAACGTAGCCCGGCCGACATATATCTTCTGGATCTTCTGTCTGAGGACAAGTAACCACTTAACGGCACTAATGGTACAAAGGGAACTACCACATCAGCAGGTACAATACGTACCCTTATTGTGATTATCACCCAATCATCATCAGCAATACTTGCATCACCACAATCGCACTTGTGGTAAATCTTAATTTCAAATATCACACTGGCCTTAGAAAAGGTTTGAGGGGATATTCACATTCTGTATATACGGCTGCTTATTCCAGCTTTGCGGACATATTTTGAGGCAAATAAGAACGCGATTTAAACGGGGGATGCACACGAACCAATGGTGATGCGTCTACACGCCTGCCAAAATCACATTTAGTTTATCAAACGGCTGCTTTATCTTGGTTTATTCATACGGGAATTGTTAATGTAAGCTTTCAATACAAATGCAATACAAAAAATACTGCTCGAATTAATGAAAATGCACAAAGGTGAAATTTCAGCTGCCCCACCAGTATTGCTGTCCCATCATCAACCGTGTCGGGTCCCTTCTTTATGGCAAGTGATTCAAACCACGGTGAATGGGGCTAATGTGATATATAGAGAATTCTAGGTCGGTGCCGAATAAAGCGAAGTTTATTTTGCTAGGCTTAGATAATCTGAACCACGAGCCTTTTCAGATTTTCCGGCCGAGATAAATAAATTTCGCTTTATTCGGCACCGACCTAGTATTCGATTTATCCCATCAATTTTCTTTGTCGTCAATCATTTCTTTAAAAATAGAATAGGAAAATACAACTACACGGAAAATCCCAAAGTTATTTTAAGCAAGCATTGTTTTATTATTTTATTCGTGCCGAGCCTGATTATTATTAAAAGATCAGGCACTAACCTGTTTTCTGTTTATCATACCTCTACGTCCCCGACTTTAAAGAAACAATGAAAAAAAAACTAAAACATTGCAGCTTTAGCGGGAAAGAATATTACTTTTGTCGTTTGACGTGTTAATAATGACGTCATGAGCACGCGCACTTAATATTTGTAAAAAATGTTTCTTTTTTCCGTCTGTGTTGCATTTTGTGTTTAAAATATATTACATCTTGGTATCAAATTGTTTGTTTTGATGAATCTGTATCGATTTTATTAAAAATGATTACTTTATAGTTTATTCCGAGTAATATGACCATCCTCCACACATGATTGATATAAGAGTCCGCCGCGCGTGACAGCTGTATTTCAGCATTGCCGAAATAAAGGAAAATATATTCCACAGTGGTTTATTTCGACAATGCACGTCTGATGATGGGATAAAATAATATGGTCGATAAATGTTAAAAGGAAAAAAGCAAATTAGTTAAGCAAATGCTGAATCTTGAAGTGCTAGTGCCAATTAATCGTTTTGATAATAATGTATTGACGTCCAGCTTAATACCAAATTTTAAGAGACAATGCTGTATCATGAAGTTCTAGTGCCAAGTAATCGCGTTGAATATATAGAGAATAACAGGTTACTGCCTGATCTTTTTTGGTAATATATCAGGCAACTTGGAATAATATAAAGGCGAGGCTTGCCGAGCCGTTATTTTATTCGTGCCGAGCCTGATATATTACAAAAAGATCAGGCAGTAACTTGTTTTTCTGTTTAGCATACCTATACGTCCCAGATTTTAAAGAAATAATGAACCAAAGCGATAAAAAGTGGCAGATTTAGCGGGAAAGAATATGTCGTTTGACGTGTTAATAATGACGTCATGAGCACGCGCGCTTTATATTTTTAAAAATGTTTTTTGTTATTTGTGTTGCATTTTGTGTTACCACAAAAATCTCTTTACTTGGCATTTCCTCGCGACCATTTTTAGTTTAAAAAATCTCAGACATTGAAATTCTTTCAGAATAAATTAAATTTAATGAACGAAAACAAATAAGGATGAAAACAAACAACAAATAGGTCTATTTTCTGTACGCAACATAGAATAACTGATTTGAACTTTTATGTCTGAAAAAACTTACCTTGTTACACATTAAATAAATTTTCTTGACTAATGTAATTGTTTTATTTAATTGTTCACACTAATTTTGACACTCTTGGTTGCAGCTTTTATATCCCGGTGTTTAACTGCACCTCTGTACATCACAAACCGATTATCTCGTTATGATCGGATACTGTCCAGACAATTACAAAGAAAACATGGTGTCAGAAAGTAAACCCAGGGACCTAAACTTGGGTCCCTGAATAAACCACATGTGGTAGACGAGTGTCTGGTCATAAAACACAAATTACGATACCTCCATGTCATCTCTTGGCATATTGAGCAGTCATTTACACCAAATTTTAAAGCTAAACAATTGCTTCAATACAATATTTCAACATTAAACAAAAATGAAGACATTTGTCGGAAATGGATTGACATGAATTATATATATATATTAGGCATTTTAATAATAATAACAATACATTTAAAATATTGTGCAATTTTACTGCTACGCAAGTAAGGTATTTAACGGGTACCGGCAAAAGTAAACTCGATATTACGTGTAAAGATTGTACATTACTGCAGTGTACGAAACACCATCATGAACAAAAGCAATCACAATAGGATAAAAAATAATTGCGTTAAATAAATTAAATATATGCATTTATCATAAAATGCTATATTTTTATCACTCCCTTTTACTAGTAAATAGATTTCAATATACATACAAAGACAGTTCAATTTGCATAATTGCAGGGTTTTTCCTCTAAATTGTATTAATTTTGTCATTTAATGTAAATGAAAATCACCACAATATTTTAAAAAATTGTGATGTATGACGCTTTTTAGGGCTTTGTTTTATAATTGATTAAATGCACCTCTGACACTATCGATCGCTGATAAAAAAAAATAACACTATCCACACCACTTACAATTATAATGAAATTAATACATTTTTATTATTGTTGAAATATAATTTATTTAAGTCTTACTATCAGAAAGAATACGGCTAATTTATTGTTTTGTTTTGTGGAATTGTCAGTATTTAGTCTTCCGATCAAGTTTACTCTATGCCGGAACTCATTGCTTATAACTACTTCGTATTTGTATGACGAGGAAATTTGATTTGTGAATATACATCTATTTGGTACTAAATATGATATATTTGCACTATATTTTATGAGTTTTAATGTGTATTTCGGTCTTATTACCAATTTATTGACTAAACAAGAGCCCTTTATACATGTTTTACGTTACTGTTACCAGTGTTTTTGCCAACCAGTGAGTGCGCATGCGCTGAAAATCACGAATGGAAACAATAACATTCAACTGGTGCAACAATGTGTGAAGCAATTACATTTGTCTGTGTTTAATTGCTTTCACGGGAGGGTTTTTGTCCGCAGTTGCAGATTCACAGTTTGCTATTTTGATACATATTATTGTATGCCATTAACTAGTTTATTGTTATGATTAGCTGATTAGTGGGCCTAAATAACCGAATCATTGACATATTTGACAATACAGCATGCTTTATATATTGTCTGCAAAAATGCAATTGAAAACGTTACAGTCAAAGATAAATTAAATAAATAATTAAGACAAATTAGTTACATGCTAACGAATTGTTTAGTTATTAACAGAATTTTAGTTTCATTTTCGCAAAGTTTTCAGAAACTTCCAGGAAAGCACGTTTTTTGCATGAATAAGCGTATGATGCGATTAAACGTTGCACCGTATCGTATTGCATTAAATCTAAATTTAAATTTACTTGTCTATAAATGGCCTCATTTTATGTTTTAATTGATGTTGTTATTATATTGGATTATCGGATATATATGCACATTAGAAAGCGGTATGTTTACAGTTAATGGATACACATTTTCTTTCAATTTCACACCCCTGAAAACACAATACACAATGCACACAATGGGTAATTTTGTAGGATTAATGAATGCAACACTAAGTGTTAAATTTCTTTTACGGGAGGGTTTTTGTCCGCCTCCCTTTTTTGATGTGAGGGTTTTTGTCCGCCCATGTTTATTCATGGGAGGTTTTTTGTCCGCCCCCTATGAAAATGACGGGAGGGTTTTTATCCGGGAGGGGTTTTGTCCGTATTCCAACTGGTCTATATGATTTGTACCCACGCCTAAATAATAGATTTGAAATCGTATTTCTCACCCTAGAACAATACTTTCAATAGTGCGAATGCATATAACGTTTAATGTACATTTGATATAAAAATGCGATTTGGGCTTACTATAATACCGCGCCAAAGCTTGTTTGTGAGTTATGAATTTTAGTGAACGTAACCGGTATTAACAAAAACGTTGCCAAAACAAGGTGTTTGTAACACAACCTAAATTTCCAAAATGTATTAAAAATAGACTTGTTTAGTAAACATAGTGTGTTCTTAAAATTGCATTTATCTAATGGAATTTCCCATCCGTCATTTTATGGTGATGTTTTCAAGCGTATTTATAAATGTAAATATCGTAACGAAAATATCAACAATAAAGTGTCTAGTTTAATGTAATCTTATGTAGCAAAAGCTTATGATACCACTGTACTCAATAATACGTTGTTGTTTATCAATTGTCAATAATTCGTCAATTATCTGAAATTGCATTTTGTTAAGAGAGTATATTGTATTGATCTGGTCATGTAATGTAATAAAATTAAACATTTTCTAGTCAAACACGCAGTGAAGTTTTTTTAATAACGGACAAATACAGTTATGACCTTATGAGCTATGGGCTAAGTGGAAGTGACGCCCTACCCGATATTTGATGTGACTTGTAAAATAAATAGATTCATTGATTTGTATGTGACCCTTACCTTGTCCACCACAATACGGTAAGGTATGTAACTGAAGTCAACTTCTATGATATAGGAATTTTGCTTCCTGGTGGGAAGGATTTTTCAATTTATCGCGCGATATTTTTGTTATATTACAAATCCAACTTAGCATGCATTGAACTACCCCTCCCCTATCTAAACATTCTACCCGCATGTATGAAAAAGAAACTTCCTACTGGACCAACAATGTAGTCAACCTAGGGTGTCACATATGTATAGAGTGAGGTTTCCTGAATGACAAAGAGTCATTCACAGTATCATGAAGTCAAAGTCTTCATTTATTGACCACCATTATACGGTGTAGAAACGTTGTTTGTCCAGTTACACTCCCAATCTTATATTTTATCGGGTATCAGCTCTCCTCCAGGTAATTATTGTGCTAGAGAGGCATAGTTTCACCGGTCCAAATTCAAAAAGTCACTCTGTCGCGAGAGAAAGAGAGAGAGAGGGGGGAGAGAGGGACGGGAGAGGGAGAGGGAGAGAGAGAGAGAGAGGAGAGGAGAGAGAGGAGGAGAGAGAGAGAGGGAGAGAGAGAGAGACGAGAGAGAGAGGAGAATACCCAGAGAGAAGAGAGAGAGAGACAGAGAGAGAGACATATCTCTTTCTTGTTATTATCTTTTGAGATCTACATCTACTATTCAAGATCTCCCTGATAGATCTTTTCCTCTCTCTTTTTCTCTCCTATTTTTTCGTTCTCTCTCTCTTCTCTCCTCCTCTCTCTCTCTCTCTCTTTCTTCTCTTTCTCTCCTCTCTTCTCTGCCGCTCTCTCTCTCTCTCTCGCTCTCTCTCTCTCTCCCCTCTCTCTCTTTCTTTCTCTCGCCCTCCTTTCTCTTCGTCTTCTTCTCTCCTCTCCCCTTTCTCTTTCTTCTCCTCATGCCTATACTAGAAAGCGATCTTTAGAAAAGGGGGGTTATAGTCTGATGATTATTGATGGGAAATAAGACTTGTTTTTCTTGCCGATCATATGACGCAATCGATAAAAAGATTTTAACAAATATTCAAATTATGTAAACTGGACAAACAAGTTTTGAATAATTTCTTCATTCTTTAAAAAAAAGCATAATTCTAAAACTGTCAAGTTGTACTGATTCATAAACAAGCATACAATTGAATTATTTATGAATTTAGAATATTCGAGAAGAATCAAACTAAATTACTTCTTTGTAGAGTTTATCAAAAAGATTTGGATTAAATATTATTACTGCCTCTATATTAATGTATAATTTTATAATAACCATTTTCATTTTTTCCACTTGTTTGATTATTTCTACAGAAAAAAGAAAGCATGTCTTTTGAAATAATTTACAAAAGAACCAATGAAAAGCAAGATGCCAACAACAGGCAGCCAGTGACATCAAAAATGATCAATCAGTACAACATAAAAGACAGTCGCGAATCCTCTAGCTCAATGTCTGCCATTCTTACTTCTGATCATGTGACCAATGAGAAACTGACTATTTATAGACAGTAGGCATTTATTTACGAATGCATATTAGAAATGTCCACAACGTAAACACAATTGTAACCGGAAGCAATATTGACCTTTCTGCATCACCAGGAAGTGACGAAGACCAGATGGTACAAGTCAAAGACACAGAAATCGTCACCTCAGTAGACAGTGATGAAAGCATGGCGGGAAATGTGATCATCATGAACACAGACAGGTTTCCACCAGGATTTATGTAACTGCATCCGTATAAGCTTTCTCTAAATGAGATGACACATGAAACTAGATCATGTGTAGAAGCCTTCATCCAATCAAACAATGTTCTTTATTTGTCAGGTGAGACTTTCCTTAACTACTTTATGAATATGATAGTAGGAATGGATAAATATTCCCCACCTTCTTTCCACGCCAGGTATCCACTGCGCCATGGTCCATGCGTCATGCTGAATTACTCCAAATATGGAAAGGATTCAGACATTGGTATTGGTTTGAAATGTTCCTCATTGCCCAATGATTCATTGGAATGGATATCAAGGAAACGAAACTCTTACTGGCCAAACCAACTGTTGATCAATAAAATCAAAGTTATGCCCTGTCATGCTTTACCGGTAGGTTATGTGCAGTCTGAGGATTGTCATTAAGAGTGGCGTGATGCAGAAAAAAACATTAAGATGAATGCAAATTTTATTATATTTTTATTTCGTTTTTGTGTCGTGCTCTAATGTTACGCATTACAATTAGCCTTTAGGAACGATGCGTTGTATTTATTCATATTCGAGCATAATAGTAATGTACCTGTAGCGAGATCATTTAAGGTACGGAAAGGGCGATGATCTGCGCACGGACCCACTTTCCCGTACACTTACATGGAAAGCAGGGCTTCGTGTTCATTTGAAACAATTTAGTTTGGCGCTCAATATAATAATAATAAGAAACCCATTTAGTTATACAACGAAAACAAATAATCGTACACAACATGTGTTAGATAGAACTAAAAAAATACCAATCGGTGAAAAATTGAACAACAAAAGGTGACAAAGACAGTTGAAGAACACACAATTTAATACAAAATTACAAAATTTACATCACAAAGTATGTAAATCGCAATGAAACAAATATTATACTAATCACAGTTATTTGACTATGTCAGATGTCCTATGATACAATATGATATGTTCTCTTTAACATTAAATTTTCACCCACAGTATATATATTGAATCTAATGCACGATTTCATGGCACCAAAACATCAGAATTGGACTTCAAACCTTTAACAAAAATCAAACCTAGCAGTGCTTATAAGGCATTCTTTGGCAGTTTTATAACAACATAACTTACATCCCTTATATTTTTTTTTCTAAACTGAATATACTGATGCCTTTATGTCCACGAAAACTGGCTAAATTGATTGTTAAAGCATATTTTAAAAGACGAACTGTTACTTATGCATAGTTCTGAACGAGAATATCATCGATATAAATTCCTTTACAATTTTGTTTCATATTAATATTCGTAATATATTATTCACACGTATCAGTGTATGTGGAGCTATTGTATAGAATTTGAAATATTCAGTTTTGTGACTAATAGGTTCATCGGGTCGGGTGCAAAACACATTTGTATATATATTAACATGATGTTTTGTTATATTGCACATGTTACTATAATAAACAATTTACTAACTTGCTTACTTACTGTCAAAACTGACCTAGCGGTGAACTGTACGTTGATTATAAGCACCTATGAAATGGCTGAATTTGTATTGACACTTCCTGAATTTGTATTGACACTTCCTGTAAAAATATGACCGGGAGTGGTTCGATAATATAACTTTAATGGAAGTTAACACGACGGTAAGTGGTGCTTTATTTCGATTTATTTTTTAAAACAATTTTTCTTAATACTTTCAACTAGTGCATACAAGACAGATTTTTATGCTGCTTATGGCAATGTTAAATAAATCAGAATTATTGTATTGAATAAGCCTATGTTCTTGTTTAAAATTTGATTTTTACTACTAGGGTATGCTTTACGCAACGTGAAATTTTGTTACCGACATCAGACGTATTCAAGTATTTATTCTTATCCCTTAAAATATCGGCACAAACTGCAAGAAAATCTGTCTTCTATACACTAAAGATGTCTGCAAATGGATTTCAATAGCTTAAGATATTTGCAAAAATAAAGTTCTTAACGGTGTGATTACATTCTGTCCAGCCCGTGTGTTAATCCCTGAAAATCCCGTTGATTCTGCACCCTGGTATCGTAACCATTTATTTTAATCAGGTGACGCCCTAATGTTCTTTGTATTGTTGTACTTTTGTTGTAACTGTATTCTTTTTACGGGATGACTATGTTCTCTTAAACTTCCCAGGTGTAATCCATGCGTGAAAAAATTTCTTAAGTGTTGACAATTGTTGAACGGTTGTTCATCTCTTTAAATGTAGTTTTGTATATGTGCAATAATTTAAAAATGCACAAACATTTCCATTGATAAAGAACATATACGTAGTTCAACATTGTCCGTTATATGTTTTCGTTTACTTATAGTACATCGTATCTCACTCTTTTATTTCAGAAGATGCTTTCCAAAATCCTACTGGTTTCTCTCGTGCAGTTTGGTAAGGCATTTTAAAAATAATATATTCGACTCATTCGATTTGGAACGCGCGATTACATTGTAGAAGATGTTTCGAATGAATTTGAATGGTAAAGAAGTAAATATGATTCTGAAACATAAACTTATGAATATATAAACGGTTAATTTTTACTTAGCTTTTTTAAGGTGGTTTACAAACTCTCACTTTTCCTAGAATAGCTGTTGCATCAGTACTAAATGCACATGCTTATGCTAGTAATTGAGGAATTCCCTACTTGAGTCTGAAGATGAGGTTACCGCAGAAAGGATTTCATGACACATCTCGTCACAAGTTAGGCAGTGGGTCGAAGGATCCACCGCGCGATCCTCGGATCAATAGTCCAGCGCTCTACCAACTGACCTAGCCGGCCCGTTTGAATAAATGAGCCGCGTTCTGAGACAACTGGGCTTAATGCATGTGCTGCAAGGGTCGTCCCAGATTAGCCTGTGCAGCCCACACAGGCTAATCAGGGACGACACTTTCCGCTTTTATGGTATTTTTAGTTTCAAGGAAGTCCCTCCTTACCGAAAATCAAGTTTAGGCGGAAAGTGTCGTCCCTGATTAGCCTGTGCGAACTGCACAGGCTAATCTTGGATGGCACTTTAAGCACATGCATTAAGCCCAGTTTTCTCAGAACAAGGCTCAAATAGTAATTTAAATAGTAAGTTGCATGGCTAATGAAAGTTTCCCAGGACGATGGTACTCAGTACGCTCAACGTGCTGGGAAAAACGTTTTGGGCTATATAGATTGAGTACTTGGTTCGTACTATAGTAACGTTATTTTCTCCAAAAAATGTTAACTAATGTTCCTGTCTTAGACATTGCCTTGCCCTGGTGATTTTGTTCGGAAAGACTCTAATTGGCAAATTAAATCGCATATAAGACATATCTTAACGTATGAAGCAATTAGAGAAAATCCTCTTTTTCAGTGTTCTACATTATCATGAAATGAACAGCTGCAGACTTTGCTGTAAGATATATAGCACATTTGTTGTTCATGTCAGTGTGACCCCCCCCCCCCCCCCAACGTCCTCACAGAGCTGCGACTTTACGACGATCATCCCGATCAAGCCACGATCTGAACAATGTTTGGATCGGGGCGGATCGAGGCCGATTGGAGTAAATCGATGGCAAATTTTGGTCTTCATTTCGTTTTTTTTTTGTTTTTCTTCGCGTTTCATGTTGGCCACGATCCTGCTACGCTTGTTTTTAGCATATTCAAAATAAGCGTGGTGAGAGCGTAGAGCTCTCCGATCATGAAGACTCTACCGCGATCTTACTGCGCTTATGAAGACTCCACTACGTTTCTCCTGCGATTTGTCACGATCGGCCACATTTTCGGCCACGCTTTGATCGTAGTAGAAGCGGCGTCTATGTGTGAACGGGGGGTAAGTTCGTTTGTTATTTCACGAGTGATCATAGAAAATATATTTTCACGAGTGAAATAACAAACAATCTTACACTGACATGAACAAATTTTCTGTTTATTTTATGCCCCATTTTTTCAAGAAAATAATTAACAGCCGTTTCCCTTTCGCTGAAAAGTTACTCTTTCTCCCGTGGCGTGCCTCAATACATTTCAATAAACAAAATGACGTCATTTTTTCGACGAAATGACGTCACTATTCCAGCGAAATTATTCAGTTAAACTCTTTTACGATGTGAATAAACGGTGAGAAAAGCATAAAATAAAACAATCGTAACACTTCATCCATCTCCGGAGTCTCCGTAAAGTGCTGATTTATGCAATAAAAAGCCGGTTGGGTCTAAAGTGAAAATAAAAAGAAAGTTTGTTGGATTCGGTGGAATGTCGATTTTAATTCACTCCTGGTCATAAAAATCTTGATATATGAAATCTAAAAAAAGTGAAAATAGAAAAAGTAATTCCGAAGATTTGTTATTTTCACTAGTGAAAATAACAATTTGTTTATTTTCACGGCTGTTATTTCACTGTAGAAATGTAATATTTTATCATAAGGTATAAAAGAAAAATAAAGCTTCTCGTTCTTACCAAATAATGATGCCATATATATAGGATCTGGCACGAGTTGTCATATTATACCAGATTTTATTAAACGAGCTCAGTAATTTTGCTAGTAAGCGAGCCTTTGGCGAGCTTACTAACGAATTTCCTGGACGAGTTTAATAAAATATTGTACGAAATGACAACGAGTGTCAGATATTTTTGTCACATGCTTTTAAATGAGCAAATTAAATAAATATTTACGCAAACATAATAATCCCGAACGTTGTTCACATTCATGACATCATTTGACGTTGCAACGTCATTTCAGCAATATAACAAAATGCGATTGGTCGATAAACGATAACTAAGCCAATGAAAACGCTTAAAAATGTTATATTACACATGTGTAACATAAAAATATTCGTAATGGTTATATTACATGGGAAACAGGGTATGTGAAACATGTGATAAAATAATGTATTATATAAATGGATATTTCGTATCAGTTACTTTAATGATATGCTCTCATAAGACAACAATCTTATATGACAGAAACGTGCTGATAATCCTTAACTTGTTCACTTAATTTTGCCTCTGTAATATAGATAATGATTTAAATCCGCGACGTTGTGAATTGTAATGCAAACTTTATTGATCCAAAACCATTGTTAAGTATTATTTGTACTTAGGTATTAGTTGACATTTTGACATAAAATAGGTTTGTAAGGTTTTCATAGAAGTCATCAAAAAAATCTGACGTCGACGGTTGAATCCATTTTCCGAAGCCCATGTCCGATCCGTGGGTTTCACTCTGTATGGTTTGAACGTTCTGAACCTGCGCTTTTACGATCGTCCTGTACTCGTTGCGCCCATGATAAACTCATAATATATAATTGGCGTCGCACTGGAGTGCGGCGACTAGTATGTAATGTAAAAATACTGCGTTTTAATGCGACCTAAATACAACGTTGCAGCAACGTTTGGAAAAACGTCAGGAAAACTTTCATATACACCATTGGTACAACGTTTGGGTGCCCACTGGGATGTTTTGTTTTACTTTAAAGAATACGCCTGGTGGTACTTAAAGTCAGATTGAATATTCATTTTGTAAGAACATGCATTAATTGTCATTACTTTCTTTGAACGTTTGCAGTAATGGCGCTTTTACGTTAAGTTTTTGGCTTCGCACTGATGTGCGGCGACTAGTATGTAATACGTTTTTTTTTTCGCTTATGGGAGGAGAAGTTATTTTACGGATCAATGTTTATATTTTTGTTGTCAGAATATATTGCATAGTGGTGATTTTTTGTGTAAATTAGTGTAAATAAGTAATGCATTTGTGCCTATTACATTAACTACAACATTTATTGCCAATAATACACAGCTAATTTTTTTAATTAATAAATGATCACAGGGACTTGGCAATTATAAAAGATCAAGGGACTGGGCAAATACACGAACCGGTGAAACTTTCTGGTTTTGTATAAAAACAAAACTTCTTTGTTCCACTATCCTAGCAACCACCTAGTTACTAATAAGGGCGCTATAGAGCGCGAAGCGCGACACGTATTATTAATTGTAATAATGAGTCTTGATAAAGGAAGCAGCCGCTTATCAATGAGGAGCACCATCACAGCACCCCCAGTCTCATTACTATCAAGTCCTCCTACAGGTTTTGTTTAAGAACCACATATAGAAGGCCGCAGGCCTGACCCGTATCTTGCCATTGGTATAGACCCTTTGGTATGGACCTTTAACCCCGCTCACTATCCAGCGTTTAAACTTCCGGGTTTACATTTAAACCGACTATTAATAGCTTATAAATAACCTAGTTAGAAGGTGATTTTCAAGCGGTTCCGTAGTGTAGTGGTTACACGCTCGCTTCACATGTGAGAGGACCAAGGTTCGAACCCCAGTAGAATCAAATTATTTTATTTGTGTTCTATGTTAACTTCTTGTTTTGATGTAGGCATTTCAATTTAAAAAAATATGCTGTTTTATTGTAACCATTTTTTGTTTTTAATATGCCCATGAAATATATGTGTGAGAGGGTGGGGGGTTCGTAAACACATGAAAACTTTTACGGTGTTTTCATATCAATGAGTACTCAACCCCGATCGTAAATAAGCAACGTAAGAATAAGTTCAGAATCACCTCCCCTTGAAGTTGAGAAAAATATGAAATTACGCTTACAAGGTGAAGCAGATTTTTTAAAACCTACACAGATTTGTTCCATTAATCAACACTGCACACGGATGCCAGTAAAAAAGGAAACCGATGTAAATAAAATGAACTATGAAATATTTGGGGGTTAAAACACAACATCATAGATAATGGTTATTTGGGGGTTATAACACAAAATCATAGATAACGGTAATACCAGTATCTTTTTTTCTATTTGTTTAAAATAATCGACCAATATATTAATATTTACAGTAGAAAAAAATCGTTCTATGTAACTTCATTGAGTGCCCGTTTCACTGAAATTCCCGACGCCCTTTGAAGCTTTGCATCAATAATCATCTTGTAAATAACTCTGTAACTACTACTGATATTCACCCGCTCAGATAATGTTTAAGTAACGATATCTGGATCATTAAAGATAATCCGCTTTATATTATCAAAGCCAAAATATAGTCAAGCGCTTGTTATTTGTGTATCTTCAAAATTCACGTGCACTTGCACCATGTGTACGCTTTATACAATACTTTTTAACGGTATTTAGACCATTTGGTTTACCCTGGTGTTGTTGAAATTTTCAAAAGCTATGGATACACAACACATGAAACACTTATGATATGGAGATACTGATCTATTGTATGTTCACCCACTAGGAAAACACAATATTTATCAAACGAAATCCTTTGCAAATCTTTAATATCTCCACAACGGGAGAAAAGGATTCGCCTTTGTGTTCTTTTACTTCCGAAACAATATCGAAAGAGTGTCGAACATTTATGATTAACCACATTTTACAGATGAAGCCCCACAACCACCACCCCCACCTCAGAGCGGTGTGATCTTGCGATCTCCACAAACATCTCTGGATTCTACCATCACACAACTGGTATTGCAAGTGATACTGGTGTTCGTCTTCGGCGCTTTGCCTATATAAATCAACGAAATGTCGTCCGAGTTGAGTACTACAGCGCCTTGGCTGGATGTTTACATGCTTCATTGAAAAAATAAAACAATTTCGCCGTATTTTGTACTGTTGTAAATCGTCCTGTGAAACGGTTCATAATATATTTTACGAAATGTACGAAAACATGAAGTGACTTCTGTATATAGTATGTGGCATTTCATTTACTTTCTGTTGTTTATTTTTCCCTAGATATTAAAGGGATCTTTTCACGCTTTGGTAAATTGACAAAATTGAAAAAAGTTGTTTCAGATTCGTAAGTTTTCGTTTTAGTTATGATATTTGTGAGGAAACAGTAATACTGAACATTAACCATGCTCTAAAATAGCCATTATATGCATCTTTTGACGATTTTAAAACCTAAAAATTATAAAGCGTTGCAACGCGAAACGCTTGAATAATTTGGAGAGTTCTGTTTTTGTCGTTAAATTTTGTGAAACTACGAAGATTGCTTATATAATGTATAAAATACGTCAAGAATGTGTACTCGGCGGAATAGCTCAGTAGGCTAAAGCGTTTTTACTTCAGGACTCTGGCAGGACTCCAGGGGTCACTGGTTCGAAACCTGCTCCGGGCAATGTTCTTTTCCTTTTTTTTATTTTTTTTCTTGATTTTTACTGGAGCTTTTATGATCCAATGTTTACATTTATCAATATAAAGCATTTAATGAATAAGTTAAAAAAATGCCAAAATCTGTGAAAAGGCCCCTTTAAACATATATTATTTATTAAAATAATTGTTTAATCGTTAAAGTGGCATTATTATGAGCAGATACATCTCTCGGTCTGATACATTACGTCATTAAACAATCGTACTCACGCATGTCCCTCAATGTATGGCGAGTTTACGGAGTTGTTCCTAATTAAGCACATCAACCTATCCACATGCACCATTCCAACGGTGAGCGCGTAGTCGAATATTGCTTTTGTTGTTAGGTGAATCAGACACACGTATAATTCCCATACACATATTTTGAAAGCCCTTTTTATAAAGGGTAAATGCCGAAGTATTAATTTACCTGAAGTCAATCTATTGTCGATAAAATAAGGAAGATTGACAGTTTCACATAAACACGAATCACATCTAAATTGTGTGTTTGTTTTTGTAAAATTTCAAACGATCTTTTTGTAGCTGTGCAGTACCTTGAAGAATGCCAACCCATCTTTTACTCCCATAAAACGTTAACCATTTTCGTGTAAAGTAAATATAATAAGTATATATTTTAAACGCTTTTCGCGTGCAAACGAAGTAACGGTTGCTGCGAATTTAGGTCACACATTCTAAGGTCCACACAATTCCATCTTTGTAACTTATTTATCACGATTTAAACAAAAATACGGAGTGATTTTGAGATCGGTTTCCGACATCCATGGACATTTAAAGACAACAACAAAGACTCCCTGAATTTTCAGCTGATGTCAGAAGTGGCCTTTCACAGCCCTGGGGCAAGTACACAGAAATATTGTACACAAGATTTCATTTAGGGAGATAAAAGAGGAGAGATAGAACTAAGCCTCTAAATGTCACAATGGTTAAATCCCATAAATGCCATTGATAGCTACAGGTGATTATATGCACGTTTGAATGCCAGTGTATTTTATGCATATAACATGCTTGACGTAGGACTTGTACATATGTGAATGCAAAAAGAAACTTTTGGCATTTCCTTAGATTTCAATGTTTGGTGTTGATGTTGAACATTCCGACACATCTAATGATGGCATAAATTATGTTGTTGTAACTTAAATTAAACAAGATGTGTTTGTTAAACACTATGTCCCCATATAATTGACCTTTGACCGTGAAGGATGACCTTGACCTTTCACCACTCAAAATGTGCAGCTCCATGAGATACACATGCATGCCAAATATCAAGTTGCTATCTTCAATGTTGCAAAAGTGTACGTTCAAAAGTGTTGCGTTCAACTTAAGAGATACAGAGCAATTGTCTCTAGCACTCAGACATTTAAAGTCCATGGTGTTATATGTTGAAAATGGAGAAGAGTGTTTGAGTGGAATGCCTGTAGAACTTCATCGGCATTACAATATTTTGGGATATTGTTACCGTATGATCAATGATGTACCGAATGCCATACAGTGGCTTACGAAGTCTCTGGAAGTCTGTCCAACCAACGGAAATGCAGCAGCATATCACTTATGCATTACTGTCCTTAAACTATTTTAGCAGCACTCTAAGATCAAACCATTAGAATGTTCCAAGTTTGGATTAGTTTAAACAATAGGCTTAACACTGTTGACACTATAACATTTCTAGACAAGAAACTCTTCTTTTTTTAATCAGGTGAATCAGTAGGTAGATCGAGGAAACCAGTGTACCTGTAATTTGAGGTATTTATTGAATAAAGGTCATCAATTCAACACCATTTGTAAAAGTATATATATTTCAAAGTAAGATATTGCTGAATGTAATAAGGAGTATACCAAAAAAATGCCAGAGTAACTCATAAATTTCCTGTATGTAACATTGATTGGCAATCACTTTTAAATTAGATTAATTTATTGATTAAAATTACATGGGTAATAATTTGGACTGTAAATCTGAAATATGGCAAGCGCATACTTCCACCGACCCGAAATTTGGGGGTTAAAACACAACATCATAGATAATGGTTATTTGGGGGTTATAACACAAAATCATAGATAACGGTAATACCAGTATCTTTTTTCTATTTGTTTAAAATAATCGACCAATATATTAATATTTACAGTAGAAAAAAATCGTTCTATGTAACTTCATTGAGTGCCCGTTTCACTGAAATTCCCGACGCCCTTTGAAGCTTTGCATCAATAATCATCTTGTAAATAACTCTGTAACTACTACTGATATTCACCCGCTCAGATAATGTTTAAGTAACGATATCTGGATCATTAAAGATAATCCGCTTTATATTATCAAAGCCAAAATATAGTCAAGCGCTTGTTATTTGTGTATCTTCAAAATTCACGTGCACTTGCACCATGTGTACGCTTTATACAATACTTTTAACGGTATTTAGACCATTTGGTTTACCCTGGTGTTGTTGAAATTTTCAAAAGCTATGGATACACAACACATGAAACACTTATGATATGGAGATACTGATCTATTGTATGTTCACCCACTAGGAAAACACAATATTTATCAAACGAAATCCTTTGCAAATCTTTAATATCTCCACAACGGGAGAAAAGGATTCGCCTTTGTGTTCTTTTACTTCCGAAACAATATCGAAAGAGTGTCGAACATTTATGATTAACCACATTTTACAGATGAAGCCCCACAACCACCACCCCCACCTCAGAGCGGTGTGATCTTGCGATCTCCACAAACATCTCTGGATTCTACCATCACACAACTGGTATTGCAAGTGATACTGGTGTTCGTCTTCGGCGCTTTGCCTATATAAATCAACGAAATGTCGTCCGAGTTGAGTACTACAGCGCCTTGGCTGGATGTTTACATGCTTCATTGAAAAAATAAAACAATTTCGCCGTATTTTGTACTGTTGTAAATCGTCCTGTGAAACGGTTCATAATATATTTTACGAAATGTACGAAAACATGAAGTGACTTCTGTATATAGTATGTGGCATTTCATTTACTTTCTGTTGTTTATTTTTCCCTAGATATTAAAGGGATCTTTTCACGCTTTGGTAAATTGACAAAATTGAAAAAAGTTGTTTCAGATTCGTAAGTTTTCGTTTTAGTTATGATATTTGTGAGGAAACAGTAATACTGAACATTAACCATGCTCTAAAATAGCCATTATATGCATCTTTTGACGATTATAAAACCTAAAAATTATAAAGCGTTGCAACGCGAAACGCTTGAATAATTTGGAGAGTTCTGTTTTTGTCGTTAAATTTTGTGAAACTACGAAGATTGCTTATATAATGTATAAAATACGTCAAGAATGTGTACTCGGCGGAATAGCTCAGTAGGCTAAAGCGTTTTTACTTCAGAACTCTGGCAGGACTCCAGGGGTCACTGGTTCGAAACCTGCTCCGGGCAATGTTCTTTTCCTTTTTTTTATTTTTTTTCTTGATTTTTTACTGGAGCTTTTATGATCCAATGTTTACATTTATCAATATAAAGCATTTAATGAATAAGTTAAAAAAATGCCAAAATCTGTGAAAAGGCCCCTTTAAACATATATTATTTATTAAAATAATTGTTTAATCGTTAAAGTGGCATTATTATGAGCAGATACATCTCTCGGTCTGATACATTACGTCATTAAACAATCGTACTCACGCATGTCCCTCAATGAATGGCGAGTTTACGGAGTTGTTCCTAATTAAGCACATCAACCTATCCACATGCACCATTCCAACGGTGAGCGCGTAGTCGAATATTGCTTTTGTTGTTAGGTGAATCAGACACACGTATAATTCCCATACACATATTTTGAAAGCCCTTTTTATAAAGGGTAAATGCCGAAGTATTAATTTACCTGAAGTCAATCTATTGTCGATAAAATAAGGAAGATTGACAGTTTCACATAAACACGAATCACATCTAAATTGTGTGTTTGTTTTTGTAAAATTTCAAACGATCTTTTTGTAGCTGTGCAGTACCTTGAAGAATGCCAACCCATCTTTTACTCCCATAAAACGTTAACCATTTTCGTGTAAAGTAAATATAATAAGTATATATTTTAAACGCTTTTCGCGTGCAAACGAAGTAACGGTTGCTGCGAATTTAGGTCACACATTCTAAGGTCCACACAATTCCATCTTTGTAACTTATTTATCACGATTTAAACAAAAATACGGAGTGATTTTGAGATCGGTTTCCGACATCCATGGACATTTAAAGACAACAACAAAGACTCCCTGAATTTTCAGCTGATGTCAGAAGTGGCCTTTCACAGCCCTGGGGCAAGTACACAGAAATATTGTACACAAGATTTCATTTAGGGAGATAAAAGAGGAGAGATAGAACTAAGCCTCTAAATGTCACAATGGTTAAATCCCATAAATGCCATTGATAGCTACAGGTGATTATATGCACGTTTGAATGCCAGTGTATTTTATGCATATAACATGCTTGACGTAGGACTTGTACATATGTGAATGCAAAAAGAAACTTTTGGCATATCCTTAGATTTCAATGTTTGGTGTTGATGTTGAACATTCCGACACATCTAATGATGGCATAAATTATGTGGTTGTAACTTAAATTAAACAAGATGTGTTTGTTAAACACTATGTCCCCATATAATTGACCTTTGACCGTGAAGGATGACCTTGACCTTTCACCACTCAAAATGTGCAGCTCCATGAGATACACATGCATGCCAAATATCAAGTTGCTATCTTCAATGTTGCAAAAGTGTACATTAAATAATCGATTTTAACCCATATATTTGACCTAGACCTTGAAGGATGACCTTGACCTTTTTCCACTCAAAATGTGCAGCTCCATGAGATACACATGCATGCCAAATATGAAGTTGCTATCTTCAATATTGCACAAGTTATGGCAAATGTTAAAGTTTGACGCAAACACACAAACAAACAAACAAACCAACAGACAGGGAAAAAACAATATGTCCCTCACTATAGTGGTTGGGGACATAAAAATATCATAAAGACGATTTAAAGGGCTGTTTTAAAGGTTGCACTTAGTCAGTTAGTATACATACACATTTAAAATGTCGCATGAAAGTGCAGTTACAAAAAACACCATACTGATTTCGTTTGAGACAGGTTTGATATAATCATCGGCTTGTAAAAATAATGATTTCAGTTTCAAAAGAAAAAAAATGCCCCGTATCTGGTTGTGTTTTAGTGACAGTCAACATTGTGAATAAAATACCAAATAGATTTAAATGTGACACACATGATAATTATAAAAGTGATATGTTATGTGATATAATATATTTTTGTTAAACATTTTTTTCATGTGAGATCAAATTTGAATAAAGGAGTCTATATATACAAGTTCAAACATACATAACATGTACATCAATATTTAAAAATGCTAAGCATGATCATAGCTCTCATAAGAATAATGCAAGCTTTAAAGTAAACATAGGACCCAATTCACATTCCCAATTTTCAAAACCTGAATCTCCAAAAGGATGACAAAACCCCATCCGGACCTGCAAAATGTTGCTATTTCTGAACAGTAAGGTCTATATCCAGCATTTGAACTTGAAGAACTGTTGCATCTCAGGGTCGTCCACATTGCGTCCGTTCACCCCGGCGTACACCTGCTGCAAGGTCTTGTTCTTGAACTTCTCTTCAAGGATCTTAACATACCTCTCAAGTGCACCTGCATGCAGGTAGAATTATATGAGCAGCGCTCTGGGAAAACAGGGCTTAATGCAGATGCGTAAAATGTCGTCCCATATTAGCCTGCACAGTCTGCAAAGGCTAATCAGGGACGTCACTTTAAGAATGAATTGGATTTTTGCTGAGAAGAGACTTCATGTAAACGAAAAATGTTATAAAAGCGGAAAGAGTCGTCACTGATTAGCCTTTTCGGACTGCACAGGCTAATTTGGGACGAAACTTTACGCAAATGCATTATGCACAGTTTTCTCAGAACACGACTAATATATGTGCGTTGTCATATAATACAATTGTTAGTAAGAATTATATAGTTGTTATGAATCTTATAGGACACAATTACCATTAATAAAATATTCATTTATACAATTATAACTCTTCATCTTGCCAGAGCAAGAGCTTATCTGGAATTTCAGCGATGTTCAATTTCAATGCTACGTTATTTTAAAACGCTAAAGAGTGAGATTCTAGATAAAATTGTCCCTGATGAAATTAATTCTTTTCATCTGAAAACTATTGTATTCTGGGTGTCTGAAAAAATCCCTGTCTGTGACCCATCAAATTTAACAAACTGTGTGAACGCTTGTTTATCTTTCTTGATCAAATGTATCCAGAAGAGGCACTTGTCGCATTATTTTCTGAGATCTCGAAATCTCTTTACGGGCAAACTGGAGGAAGAAATGGTGAGGGACCGTCTCATCTCGGAAAATGAACTCATACAGGAGAATATCATTGGCTTTTTAATTAACAGTGAGTGGTGGTTCAAACGCGGTAGTCAATGTTTATTATCACTGCGGTTGTTTGTACAAAATGCACCAAATGTGGACTTTCTTTCTGCCTGCACAACCAATATGGAAACTGGGAACAGGGAATTGAGACGTAACGAATATACACATGCCCGATGTCTCAGTATGGAGGTTACAGTAGGGATTATGTTTTTGCAGACAAGTGTTGTAAGTTTATTGAAAGTTGCTGAAGAAGTGAATGAACAGCTGAAGACATTGATGGGTGACTTTGCATTGAAGTTCTTGTCCATTCGTGTTGGAATGCTCTTTCTTGTAAAAGCTGAGAAAACAGCGGATCTAGAAATGCGACGTAAGCTCATCTCTGAGTCAAAGGGGTGCTTGGAATCAGGATTGCAACATGATGCCTTGGCGGCAACCATGTATTTATTAACGTATCACTATCAATCAAGGAATTATAGTGCTATCCAAAAATTTCTCAAAGACCTCTTTGGCAGACGTGTAGCTATTCCATACAAAGGGAACCCTGACTTATTTATTTGCGGGAAGCGTTCATTGCTTTCACCGGATATGGATGAAACTGTAACGATAGAAGATATGGCGAATGAAAACGATATCGCTTTTGATGCTATGTTCAGTTGTTCGGATGCTATGTTCAGTTGTTCGTATATATCTCGCTATATGTCACTCGGTGTTTCATCTTCACATGTACACCATTTTAATTTTATAACGCGTCATCTGGTTGGTTGTTCTCATTGTGTTGGCCAATGATATGGCGTTTTAGAACCGAGCATTCGATCGACAAAATATGAAAGCAAAACACCGACATGTAGCGAGAAAGTCGAATTTAATTGAATATTAAAGTTATTAGCCGAGCAGGAGATCGGTTAGTAGTGTAATCTCGTTGCATTTACTGTCGTTTAACGAATCCAGTTGCATTTTGTCGGCAACTGCATGGGAACATGTGTGTTTTCGATGAAAAAGGTCGCGTCCATTGTTCCACAATCTTTCAGCAATAGGCATATAGTGCGTTTCATACCTTACGTATATATAATACCTATACGAGGGTAATTTTTTCAAACTATGATTTTTTGTCAATATTCGTTGTTGAAAAGTCAAACCATACACAATAGGTGTACATTTAACAATCTGGAACCCCTGAGGTAAGCTCGGGGGGGGGGGGGTAGGGTTCCGGGGGGGGGTAGGGTTCCGGGGGGGGGGGCAAATTTATGATACTGCTGCCTGTGGGCTTGTGTTTTGTCATTTCCGGTATTTTTAAACTGTTTAGCATTCAATCATGCACATGAACACACACTACCCGTATTTAATTTGAGCATTTGTGTTTACGTGTTGTGTCTTCACCCAAAACCTGTAATACACGGTGCAGCAAGCTGTTTGTATTGAACAATTCTTACTACACATTTCCAAAATCTTATATTTTCTGAAACATTTAATCATATGTAAATTCAGAAAATGACACTAAAGAGCTACACGTCTTTCCGGCCAAGATTCTTTATTCGGACTTCTATATTTGAATTAAAAATGATTCTATGTTAACATGCACATAAAACAAAGTTATACAACTATAAATAACTTGTGAATTTTTGAAAATTGTATAAGTGGATTATACTTAAATTAACACAATTTCTGTTGTTGTTGTTGCTTTGCGAAAATGCGAAAACAAAATCAAAGATACTTGTTCAGAGATCGACGATTTTTCAATTATCAGAAAGTTGGTATGCCTAAATCAGTCGAGTCAAAGATTAACAAACACAAAATTCTCAAGGAATAATCTGTTCGCGAGCACAGGTGGTTAGCGTGTGGCTATGATATTAATTAGTGAAAACATCATTTTGAATGATAAATAATCATATTATAACGAAAAATTAACTTTTCTGAAAAAAAATATTTCACTATCAAATATTTATATAACAAGGTATGCAACTCAAAATCAGCCCAAAACGGGGTGCATCGCTTTGAACAGCCATATCTTTATCAATTTTGCAGTGATTTTCACGATTTCGGTCTTATTCAACGCAGAAATGAATTTCCTTTCTGGAAATGTATATGTCTTGCAATATTTTTACAAATGCTTGGTCAACTTTTAAGAAATAACACGATACACAACACGCATGACCCAGTTGACAGTGATCATGCTGTCTGAAATCTTCACGGAGTAAAGGGCAACTTCCCTATAAAGTTCATGTAGTTCGATACCATAATTCAATAAAGCGTATGAAAAAACATTATTACCGTTCTTGTCGTAACATTCTGCATCAAGACTAACTGTCCAGCGCCGTTTGAAACCTTTGTTTACATACATTTCAACTAACTGACATTTTAAACATACGAGTGATTTCATTGGTCCAATGCGGAGGTTTGTCTTTACAACTGGAGATTTCATTCATAAAGAAAACATGATCACTGTCAACTGGGTCATGCGTGTTGTGTATCGTGTTATTTCTTAAAAGTTGACCCAGCATTTGTAAAAAATATTGCAAGACATATACATTTCCAGAAAGGAAATTCATTTCTGCGTTGAATAAGACCAAGATCGTGAAAATCGCTGCAAAATTGATGAAGATATGGCTGTTCAAAGCGATGCACCCCGTTTTGGGCTGATTTTGAGTTGCATACCTTGTTATATATATATTTGATAGTGAAAATTTTTTTTTCAGAAAAGTTAATTTTTTGTTATAATATGATTATTTATCATTCAAAATGATGTTTTCACTAATTAATAGCATAGCCACACGCTAACCACCTGTGTTCGCGAGTTCCTTATCGGTTAATATATCATTATTCTTAACGATTTTGTTTTTATGCTGAGGAATTCGGTAAATAATAATTCCCCGAATTAAGGATAAAAGAAATTGAGATTAATAAAGGCGTTTTGTAAATCAGTGGTCGTGTTTCGAAACATTCTAGATCAAAAAAGCCGCCATGTAAACTGTCGACTGCCGATTAATTGGGAAGAAATATGAGCTCAAAATCACGTGACGTCACTGAATAAAAACTACATGGCATCATGGGGCTCATTGAATGAGTAGCAACGAACTTAATGGGTCTTGTGTTTCCATCTTAAATAAATCTAGTAAGTATAATCTGTTCAAACCAACGTCGAAAGTATGTAGTCCATTCGCGCTGAGCGCGTTAAAACATAGCTTTATGTAAAAAGTTATTTTCCTTTTTGACCCACGCCTTTTCTTGAATACGCTCAACAAAACCAGTGAAATGTTCAACATACATTGCAAAATATCAATCTTCGCAAACGCTGATTTATGATAGCTCGTCTAAATTTGGTTAACCTTTAAGCACATGTCACATATGCGATTATTAGTGATAATGGAGCATAGATTGGTGATGATTTTAAAATATGTAAACAAAGCTTGATAGTAGATAGATTTATTCAAATTGAATATCAATGGTAGTGCAATGACGCGTGTAGTCAAACACAGGTGGTTAGCGTGGGGCTATGATATTAACCCTTTCAGTGCGGGAACCGAATTTTGAAGGCCTGTGCAAACAGTTTGGATCCAGATGAGACGCCATGATGAAACGTGGCGTCTCATCAGGATCCAAACTGTTTGCTATTCTGATAGTATTCTTTGAAAAAATCGAACAAAATGCTAATTTTAGAAATTTAGCAGACAACATTTTAGCAGACGACAAATTTCCCAGCATGCAAAGGGTTAATTGGTAAGCCCCTACGCTATATATATATATATATATATATATATATATATATATATATATATATATATATATATATATATATAGTAGACATGACTCCCCATACAGGTATGAGTCTAGCTCCCGGAAAACAATGCTTAACGTAGGTGCGTAAAGAGCCGTCCCATTTTCTAGACTGTGAAGTCTGCACAGGCTAGTCAGGTACAACAATTTCTACTTTTATGAGTTATTTCGATTTAAGGAAGTTTCTTCTAAACGAAAATCCAGTCTAGACGGAAAGAGTCGTCTTTCATTAGCCAGTGTAGGCTGCACGGGCTAATCTGGGAAGACACTTAAAGAGTCGTCTTTCATTAGCCAGTGTAGGCTGCACGGGCTAATCTGGGAAGACACTTAACGCTCACGCATTAAGCATTTTTGTTTACCCAAAGCGAGGCATATACTAATTGTATATGTACATCCAATGCGCACAATAAACTAAACAAACAAACGGTTTGAGCAATAACACAGGACAGTATAACATTTATATGTGGTGAAGTTTGGTCAAAATGATGGTCAGGATGATGTGAAAATTCTATGTTAAAATGTATGCACATATAAAACATAACATCAACATCTGGCTTAAATCCATGAAATCGTTATTCCAAGACCGCTGTTTAGAAACAATCAGGGGACATAACTCGGGAATGGGGATCAAGAACGGTTTACACATGATTCACTCCTTTGTCAGGAAACTCGAGATATCAGTTATTCTACGGAGCTTTGCCACAAAAGCAAGGGAACGAAATAACATTCTAACACGGCACGTGACTTGTTTTCTATAGACAAAGAAGGAAATCAAGCGTGGGTTATTATGCAATAACTTATGGGCGGAGCTTATACACTGAAAGCACGCGCTGTAGCTAAACAAAACATGCCGATACATTTTCCACCAGCGTAATAATCCGGTATTTTATGAATGAAAGTCACGTGACAAAATACTACGCTATGAATAGAAATGCGTAAAATTGACCCAATTTCCCACGGTGTTCGTCTGCTGCTTCGATACTAAAATGGCTGAAGTTCGAATCGGAGTTGTTTTCTTGTAGATTTAACACTCTTGCGTTAATTTAAAGTGTACAATGAAAACATGTTAGTTTACGCAAGTTGTCGTAACCAAACGTGAGAAATGAAATGGTTTTTTTCCATCCAGTTTGGCTGTTATTGAGGGCGGAGATCTGATCGACAGAACAGCCGAAAGCTATTTTTTATGGGCGGAGCTTCACATAGTATGTAAGAAAAATAAGATACGTTCTATAAATCTTTAGTAAAAATCGTGTTAGAATCGTAATAATTCGTGTACGTTATAGTTTGTTGTCGAATAACCCACGGCCGGAAGTTTAGATGCGTGGTTTCAAATCACTCGTGCTTCGCACTCGTGATTTAATCCCTACGCATCTAAACTTCCGGCCGTGGGTTATTCGACAACAAACTATAACGTACACGAATTATTTCTTAAATAACATACTTTTTTCAATCTCAGTATGCATAATCTAAGG